>NC_056440.1:59774516-59819516 GCF_018296145.1 Oncorhynchus tshawytscha
AGTCAAAAGTTTGGACACACCCACTCTTTCCAGGTTTTTTGTCTATTTTTACTAATTTCTACATTGTAGAATAATAGTGAAGACATCAAAACTATGAAATAACACATACAGAATCATATAGTAACCAAAAAAAGTGTTAAACAAATTAAAATATTATCTGAGATTGTTCAAAGTAGCCATCCTTTGCCTTGATGACAGCTTTGCACACTATTGGCATTCTCTCAACCAGCTTCATGAAGTAGTTACCTGGAATGCATTTCAATTAACAGTTGTGCTTTGTTAAAAGTTCATTTGTGGAATTTCCTTCCTTCTTAATGCGTTTGAGCCAATCAGTTCTGTTGTGACATGGTAGGGGTGGTATGTAGAAGATAGCCCTATTTGGTAAAAGACCAAGTCCATATTATGGGAAGAACACCTCAAATAAGCAAAGAAAAAAGACAGTCCATCATTACTTTAAGACATGAAGGTTTGAAGAACTTTGAAAGTTTCTTCAAGTGCAGTCGCAAAAACAGCCAAGCGCTATGATGAAACTGGCTCTCATGAGGACCGCCACAGGAATGGAAGACCCAGAATTACCCCTGCTGCAGAGGATAAGTTACTTAGAGTTACCAGCCTCAGAAATTGCAGCCCAATTTTTGCTTCAAAGAGTTCAAGTAACAGACACATCTCAACATCCACTGTTCAGAATAGACTGCATGAATAAGGCCTTCATGGTGGAATTGCTGCAAAGAAACCACTACTAAAGGAAACAAATAAAAAGAAGACGCTTGGGCCAAGAAAAATCAACATTAAACCAGTGGAAATCTGTCCTTTAGTCTGATGAGTCCAAATTTGAGATTTTTGGTTCCAACGGCAATGTCTTTGTGAGAAGCAGAGTAGGTGAACGGATGATCGCCACATGTGTGGTTCCCACCGTGAAGCATGGAGGAGGAGGTGTGATGGTGTGGGGGTGCTTTCCTGGTGACACTCAGTGATTTATTTGGAATTCAAGGCACACAATGTTCTCCAAACACCCCACAGGGCAGACATCCCAATTATTCGCAAAAGGAAGCGACGAGGAGGACGAAGAGCCGGATGCCTCGTCTGGACCCGCAGAAGGCGAGTAGGAAAGCTGCCGTTACCATCAATATTCCTCGCCAAAGTGCAATCATTGGACAATAAACTAGACGAGGTACGATCACGAATATCCGACCAACAGGACATCAAAAACTGTAATATCCTATGTTTACGGAATCGTGGCATGAATGACGACATGGATATTCAGCTAGCGGGATATACGCTGTACCACAGTGACTGTACGTACATACCCCAACCAGAAGCCATAGATTAAAGGCAACATTCGCACTGAGCTAAAGGGTAGAGCTACCACTTTCAAGGTGCGGGACTCTAACCCGGAAGCTTACAAGAAATCCCGCTATGCCCTGCGACTAACCATCAAACAGGCAAAGCGTCAATACAGGGCTAAGATTGAATCATACTACACCGGCTCCGACGCTCATCGGATGTGGCAGGGCTTACAAACTATTACAGACTACAAAGAGAAGCACAGCCGCAAGCTGCCCAGTGACACGAGCCTACCAGACGAGCTATTTCACTTCTATGCTTGCTTCGAGACAAGCAACACTGAGGCATGCATGACAGCATCAGCTGTTCCGGACGACTGTGTGATCACGCTCGCCGATGTGAGTAAGACCTTTAAACAGGTCAATATACACAAGGCTGCGGGGCCAGACGGATTACCAGGACTTGTGCTCCGGGCATGTGCTGACCAATTGGCAGGTGTCTTCACTAACATTTTCAACATGTCCCTGATTGAGTCTGTAATACCAACATGTTTCAAGCAGACCACCATAGTCCCTGTGCCCAAGAACACTAAGGCAACCTGCCTAAATGACTACAGACCCGTAGCACTCACGTCCGTAGACATGAAGTGCTTTGAAAGGCTGGTAATGGCTCACATCAACACCATCATTCCAGAAACCATAGACGCACTCCAATTTGCATACCGCCCAAACAGATCCACAGATGATGCAATCTCTATTGCACTCCACACTGACCTTTCCCACCTGGACAAAAGGAACACCTATGTGAGAATGCTATTCATTGACTACAGCTCAGCGTTCAACACCATAGTTCCCTCAATGCTCATCACTAAACTAAGAACCCTGGGACTAAACACCTCCCTCTGCAACTGGATCCTGGACGTCTGACGGGCCGCCCCCAGTTGGTGAGTGTAGGTAGCAACACATCTGCCACACTGGAGATCCCCAGGGGTGCGTACTCAGTCCCCTTCTGTACTCCCTGTTCACCCACGACTGCATGGCCAGGCACGACTCCAACACCATCATTAAGTTTTCAGACGACACAACAGTGGTAGGCCTGATCACCGACAACGACGAGACAGCCTATAAGGAGGAGGTCAGAGATCTGGCCAGGTGGTACCAGAATAACAACCTATCCCTCAACGTAACAAAGACCAAGGAGATGATTGTGGACAACAGGAAAAGGAGCACCGAGCACGTCCACATTCTCATCAACGGGGCTGTAGTGGAGCAGGTTGAGAGCTTCAAGTTCCTTGGTGTCCACATCAACAACAAACTAGAATGGTCCAAACACACCAAGACAGTCGTGAAGAGGGCACGACAAAGCCTATTCAAAAAAAGATGTTGCATGGTTCCTGAGATTCTCAAAAGGTTCTACACCTGCAACATCGAGAGCATCCTGACCGGTTGCATCACTGCCTGGTGCGGCAATTGCTCGGCCTCCGACCGCAAGGCACTTCAGAGGGTAGTGCGTACGGCCCAGTACATCACTGGGGCAAAGCTGCCTGCCATCCAGGACCTCTACACCAGGCGGTGCCAGAGGAAGGCCCTAACAATTGTCAAAGACCCCAGCCACCCCAGTCATAGACTGTTCTCTCTACTACCGCATGGCAAGCGGTACTGGAGTTCCAAGTCTAGGACAAACAGGCTTCTCAACAGTTTTTACCCCCAAGCCATAAGACTCCTGAACAGGTAATCAAATGGTTACCCGGACTATTTGCATTGTGTGCCTCCCCCAACCCTTCTTTTACGCTGCTGCTACTCTCTGTTTATCTTATATGCATAGTCACTTTAACTATACGTTCATGTACACACTACTTCAATTGGCCCGACCAACCAGTACTCCTGCACATTGGCTTACCGGGCTATCTGCATTGTGTCCCACCACCCGCTAACCCCTCTTTTTGCGCTACTGCTACTCTCTCTTCATCATATATGCATAGTCACTTTAACCATACCTACATGTACATACAACCTCAATCAGCCTGACTAACCGATGTCTGTATATAGCCTTGCTACTCTTATATTCAAATGTCTTTTTACTGTTGTTTTATGTCTTTACTTACACACACACACAAACACACCTTTTTTCACACAATTGGTTAGAGCCTGTAAGTAAGCATTTCACTGTTGTATTCGGCGTAAGCATACACCTGGTGTATTCGGCGCACGTGACAAATAAACTTTGATTTGATTTGACACTTAACCAACATGGCTTCCATTGCATTCTGCAGCAATATGCCATCCCATTTGGTTTGCGCTTAGTGGGACCATCATTTGTTTTTCAACATGACAATGACCGAACACACCTCCAAGCTGTGTGAGGGCTATTTGACCAAGAAGCAGAGTGATGGAGTGCTGCATTAGATGACCTGGCCTCCACAATCACCCAATCTCAACCAAATTGAGATGGTTTAGGATGAGTTGGAGTGCGGAGTGAAGGGAAATTTTCCAGCAAGTGCTCAGCATATGTGGGAACAAAAAGTGTGCAAAGCTGGCATCAAGGCAAAGGGTGGCTACTTTGAAGAATCTAAAATCTCAAATATATTTGGATTTCTTTAACACTTTTTTGGTTACAACAGGACTCCAAATGTTATTTCATAGTTTTGTCTTATTGTCTAATTCTACAATGTAGAAAATAGTACAAAAAAAGAAAATATCCCATTGAATGAGTAGGTGTGTCCAGACTTTTAACTGGTACTGTATATACAGTTGAAGTCGAATGTTTACATACACCTTGAACAAATACATTTAAACAATTCCTGACATTTAATCCTAGTAAAGATTCCCTGTCTTAGGTCTTGATTTATTTAAGCTTTTATTTCTTTCATCACATTCCCAGTCGGTCAGAAATGTACATACACTCAATTAGTATTTGGTAACATTGCGTGACATTTAGGCCATTCCTCCTGACAGAGCTGGTGTAACTGAGTCAGGTTTGTAGGCCTCCTTGCTTGCACAGGCTTTTTCAGTTCTGCCCACAAATGTTCTATAGGATTGAGGTCAGGGCTTTGTGATGGCCACTCCAATACCTTGACTTTGTTGTCCTTAAGCCATTTTGCCACAACTTTGGAAGTATGCTTGGTGTCATTGTCCATTTGGAAGAACCATTTGTGACCAAGCTTTAACTTCCTGACTGATGTCTTGAGATGTTGCTTCAAAATATCCACCTAATTTTCCTATCTCATGATGTCATCTATTTTGTGAAGTGCACCAGTCCCCCCTGCAGCAAAGCACCCCCACAACATGAAGCTGCTGCCCCCGTGTTTCAGGTTTGGGATGGTGTTCTTCGGCTTGCAAGCCTCCCCCTTTTTCCTCCAAACATAACGATGGTCATTATGGCCCAACAGTTCTATTTTTGTTTCATCAGACCAGAGGACATTTCTCCAAAAAAAAGAACGATCTTTGTCCCCATGTCCAGATGCAAACCGTAGTCTGGCTTTTTTATGGCGGTTTTGAAGCAGTGGCTTCTTCCTTGCTGAGCGGCCTTTCAGGTTATGTCGATATAGGACTCGTTTTACTTTTGTACCTGTTTCCTCCAGCATCTTCACAAGGTCCTTTGCTGTTGTTTTGGGATTGATTTGCACTTTTCACCCCAAAGTACATTCATCTCAAGGAGACAGAACGCGTCTCCTTCCTGAGCGGTATGACGGCTGCGTGATCCCATGGTGTTTATACTTGCGTACTATTGTTTGTACAGATGAACGTGGTACCTTCAGGCATTTGGAAATTACTCCAAAGGATGAATCAGACTTGTGGAGGTCTAAAATTGTTTTCTGAGGTCTTGGCTGATTTCTTTAGATTTTCCCACGATGTCAAGCAAAGAGACACTGAGTTTGAAGGTAGTCCTTGAAATACATCCACAGGTACACCTCCAATTGACTCAAATGATGTCAATTAGCCTATCAGAAGCTTCTAAATCCATCGAATGATGTCAATTAGCCTATCAGAAGCTTCTAAAGCCATGATTACATTTTCTGGAATTTCCCAAGCTGTTTAAAGGCACAGTCAACTTAGTGTATGTAAACTTCTGACCCACTGGAATTGAAATACAGTGAATTATAAGTGAAATAATCTGTCTGTGAACAATTGTTGGAAAAATTACTTGTGTCATGAACAAAGTAGAGGTCCTAACCGACTTGCCAAAACTATAGTTTGTTAACAAGAAATTTGTGGAGAGGTTGATAAACGTGTTTTAATGACTCCTACCTAAGTGTATGTAAACTTCTGACTTCAACTGTGTATATGTTTTTTTTGTGTGGAATTTTTATTGTTGGACATAAAAGACTGTAAAAACACCAGGAAATCAACTCCAAGTGATTTTAATTTAAGAAATATGTTCCCAAGTATCCCCACGCATAATAGAGAGACACGTGATAATATACAGATGTCAGCAAGGTTTGAAATGATTATATGTTTTAGTCCAACTTTATATCTGTTTTGGCTTCTTGCAGTCAATTTTTAGTCCACAAATGATTTGTAATTATGTTCCAGCCCCCCGACCATTCGCTCCAGAAAAAAATTCGTCCCGCAGCTGAATCTAGTTGATGATCCCTGACATATGGTATGCAAACCTTCACGTTGGGGTTTGTGGATTCATATCTTCTGTAGTTATTAGCAGGAATAATTATTGTTATGTTGCATGACAGCAGACAGTTATTGATGAAGGCTGAATGATGTAATCTGGAGTGCAAGGGACTGTGGCATCCCCATTGTACTTGCAGCCCTTCTTGTAATACGTTGTCCTCTTTCTCCTGAGATTCAGAACACAATATCAGTGTAATTGGCCAGTAGTCATTGATACTGTACATACAGTGGTATCATAGTCACATATCATAGAGCATCCAATACCTTGCTGTTCTACATGTGAAAACCTGGCTTTTCCATCATATTACACAAAGCATCCTGATACCCGCATCTTAACATCCAAAGGAGTCCTTTTAAAAAAAATATTTGACTCAAAGTACAACAAACTATGGAAGAGAAACAAGCTCTCTCACTTTTGTACTTGCCAGCTGCACGTTTTAATGTGCTCCCAGTAGCATTTTCACCCCCCCTCCGTCACCCCCTGACACCCTTTCCCTCTTGCACCTTTCCGTATTCTACTGTATATGTCTAATCCCCCCTTGCCTACCTGTAGAAAGTTTGCATTAGTTGCGCGAGCGGCATCAAAGCGTTGCTCTCAGCTTGCAGCTGCCAAGCTCCCCCGTCCCCAGTTAGCAGGCATCCAGCTGTCAGGCTCAGAGAGGAGGAAGAGAGGGTGGAAATCTCTCACCAGCCATATGGTACCGAGTTCTGCCGGAGCCTCGCTGCTTCGTGGGCAAATGGCAAACTCATATATCTCATCAACACTCTTAATATCCAGGGCTAAGATGGAGAATATATGTTTTTTCCCAACCAATACTAGATAGTAGGTGACGTGTAGTACAATATTGATGTGACCTTCTGCCCACTCTGATGTGAGTGTGACTATTAGCATTGATAGGAGTAGGTATTACCAAGCATTATGTGTTTGATTAATTAGCATTCAAACTCCCTTGATATCTCCCTAGATCAGTAGCATGTTTCACTTTATAGAACCCCTTCTGGAAGGCCCAGGCAGTGAGATTTGAGCGGGCCTAACCCCAGAGACATTGGGCTTTCTCCTTTTTCTGTTAGCAGGATGCTACGCTTCCTCCGTTAATCCTTAAAGGCCTGTGCATCCAGGATCTCCTGCTGCAGTGTAAGTAACGCCTTATGCCACCGAAAGCCCCAGCGAATCGCAGGGAATGTTGACGGTATTAGCGTTACATTACCGCATAAAGCTCAAAAACACTGTCTCCCTCAGTGGTGACGAATCCCCCCCCCTGTTCTTTTGCAAACACCATTGCGTTGCCCTGAGTGGAAGTTACACAATCTAATTGGGGGAGAGAGAGAGAGCTAGAGAGAGAGAGAGAGAGAGAGGGCTATATATATATAGAGAGAGAGCTATAGAGAAAGATATATATATATATAGAGAGAGAGCTAGAGAGAGAGAGGGCTATATATATAGAGAGAGAGAGCTATAGAGAAAGATATATATATATATATATATATATATATATATATATATATATATATATATATAGAGAGAGAGAGAGATAAAAAGAGAGACAGAGAGCTAGAGAGAGAGATGAAGCAAGAGAGAGCATGAGAGAGCGAGAGAGATAGAGAGAGAGAGATAGAGAGAGAGAGAGATAAAGAGAGAGAGCTAGAGAGAGAGAGAGAGAGAGAGCTATAGAGAAAGAAAGAGAGCTATCTATACTGTATAGAGTATATATATATATATAGAGAGAGAGAGGTAAAAAGAGAGACCGAGAGAAAGAGAGATAAAGAGAGCTAGAGAGAGAGATAATGCAAGAGAGAGCGCTAGAGAGAGAGAGAGAGAAAGAGAGAGAAAGAGCTAGAGAGAGAGAGCTAGAGAAAGAACTAGAGCGAGAATGATAGAGCGATAAAGGGAGAGCTAGAGAAAGAAAGAGCTAGATAGAGAGAAAGAGAGAGCACTAGAGAGGGGGAGCTACAGAGAGAGATAATGTGACTGCTATGTGAGAAATAGAGAGATCAGGAGAAAAACAGGGAAAGAAGTGAGAAAACTAATCTTTTCTCAACCCAACCTGAAGCAGTCGCCATTACAAGCGATGCTAGAGGAGATTGATATGGCGGCTGCAGCGTTTTGGAGGGACGGTAACGTTAATGGCCCCACTGGGTTTTTAATGAGTGTTGTGCCCCAAACAAAATGAGCTAATTAGTGTTATCATCCATATATCAGACCCTATACACACAGACACAACCACACGCACACACGCACACACACACACACAGATAGACAAAACCAATATGGTATGCTAAGATGGCTGATAATGTTTCTTTGAGCCATCCTGCAGTACCTACATTTAAACCCATGATTTAAGTATTTTCGATCAGTTGTCCACCTTGCAGTGAGAATTAGGAAACTATATATATATATCATTACCTACATTTAAATCATGGGTTTAAATGTAGGTAAATGTGAAAAAAGTTAAGGGGTCTGCAAAATGCACTGTATATACAGTGCCTTTTGTAGACCCCTTAACTTTTTCCACATTTCGTTACGTTACAACCTTGTTCTGAAATGTATTAAATAAATAAAAATCAGTCTACACACAATAAGTCTACACACAATACCCCATAATGACAAAGCAAATATTTACATACTTATTCAGACCCTTTGCTATGAGACTCAACATTGAGCTCAGGTGCATCCTGTTTCCATTGATCATCATTGATCACCATTGATCATCATTGAGATGTTTCTATGACTTGATTGGTCCACCTGTTGTAAATTCAATTAATTAGACATTATTTGGAAAGACACACATCTGTCTATATATAGTCCCACTGTGTATGTCAGAGTCCCACAGTGCATGTCAGAGCAAAAACCAAGCCATGAGGACAAAGGAATTGTCCGTAGAGCTCCGGGACAGGATTGTGTCGAGGCACAGAAAAGTGTCTGCAGCATGTAAGGTCCCCAAGAACACAGTCGCCTCCATCACTCTTAAATGGAAGAAGTTTGGAATCACCAAGCATCTTTCTTAGAGCTGGCCGCCCGGCCAAACTGAGCATTCGGGGGAGAAGGTCATTGTTCAAGGAGGTGACAAAGAGCCCGATGGTCACTGACAGAGCTCCAGAGTTCTTCTGTGGATTTGGGAGAACCTTCCAGAAGGACAACCATCTCTACAGCACTCCACCAATCAGGCCTTTATGGTATGCTTAGAAGGCCAGAAGGTCGCCTCTTAGAAGGTCGCCTCTTCACTGTTGACGTTGAGACTGGTGCTTTGCAGGTACTATTTAATGAAGCTGCCAGTTAAGTACTTGTGAGGTGTCTGTTTCTCAAATTAGACACTCTAGTGTACTTGTCCTCTGCTCAGTTGTGCACCGGGGCCTCCCACTCCTCTTTCTATTCTGGTTAGAGACAATTTGCGCTGTTCTGTGAAGGGAGTAGTACACAGCGTTGTACGAGATCTTCAGTTTCTTGGCAATTTCTCGAATGGAATAGCCTTCATTTCTTAGAACAAGAATAGACTGACAAGTTTCAGAAGAAAGGTCTTTGTTTCTGGCCATTTTGAGCCTGTAATCAAACCCACAAATGCGTATTCTACAGATACTCAAGTAGTCTAAATAAGTTTTATTGCTTCTTTAATCAGAACAACATTTTTCAGCTGTGCTAACATAATTGCAAATGGGTTTTCTAATGATCATTTAGTCTTTTAACCCTTGTGTTGTCTTAAGGGTCAAAAAAGGACCCGCCACTATGTTTAACAGCAGAGAATACCCCCTAAATTTGATTACTTTTCCTAGAGTGACCTCAACATTAGAAAAAGTGAAACATCACCTTCGTTCATATTTCTTTGAAAGCTGAACACCACCAGGGTACAAAGATTGTCTTAGTGTCATTTTTGATCCGGCAGTTATAAAATCATAAAATCATGTACACACCGCAAAGACACACATGCACACGCACGCAATGAGAAGTTGAGATTATGTGTGCTACCGATTGAGCTCAGCCAGCAGCTCCTGAAGAAGAAGATCACCATGGTTGGCACAGTTAGAAAGAACAAGCCTGAGCTCCCCCCTGCACTCCTCTCAACAAGGGGGAGAGAGGACTTCTCATTAAAGTTTGCCTTCAACCCCACCACCACTCTAGTTTCTTACCTCCCAAAAAGGAACAAGAATGTGGTCCTCCTGAGCACACAGCACAAAACGTCTGCGATCATTGATCGTGAGGACAGGAAGCCAGCTGTCATCCTGAACTACACCCACAACAAAGGAGGTGTGGACAACCTGGACAAGGTGATTGGAACTTACAGCTGCAGGAGGATGACTGCCCGCTGGTCCCTGGTCATCTTCCATAAAATCATTGATGTGTCCTCATACAATGCCTTCATGATATGGAACAAGATCAACCCTACCTGGATGCCTGATAAGCGGAACAAGAGGAGGGTGTTCCTGGAGCAGCTGGGAAAGGCTTCCCACACATTCAAAGAAGGGAGCGCCTCCCCTGCACAGCAGCCTCTGCAGCGCTTGTGAAAGCTGTTCAGGGGGCTGAATTTTGTCCTGATCCACCTGAGGCTGCAGCTGGGGCAGGCAAGTTGAGGAGATGCCAATTCTGACCCCCAAAG
This sequence comes from Oncorhynchus tshawytscha, assembly GCF_018296145.1. Taxonomy (NCBI): domain Eukaryota; kingdom Metazoa; phylum Chordata; class Actinopteri; order Salmoniformes; family Salmonidae; genus Oncorhynchus; species Oncorhynchus tshawytscha. Next base: position 59,785,015 of record NC_056440.1, read on the forward strand.
AAGAACTGTAAAACCAATAATATATGCTGCACTTGTGAGAAATACATCTGCAAAGTCCATGCACACACACTTGTATACTGTCCTACATGTGGTAATTAGAGTTGATTGATTTATGTTCTTCACATTTTTGTTTTGTAGCTATTATCTTATATTATTCTTATTTATTGTTGTTGTTTATACACTTTGTGGGTGAGACAGGTGTGTTGTAATAAAAATGTGTGGTGTCCACTGATTACATGCAGTCTTTCTGCATTGTGAAGAGGGAAAACACAGATATTCACAAAGTTTGTGATGAATGATAGGTTATTTCTTCATGCAAATTAGATGTGGGGTTTAAAATTCAGTTAAGATGCTTTCTTTAAGTGGTTTAGTGAAGGCTGGTCATTTTTGACCCTTAGGACAAGGGGAGTATACCGAATGTTAAGACGACACAAGGGTTAAAATGATATACTTGGACTAGCTAACACAAAGTGTCATTGGAACACAGGAGGGATGGTTGCTGATTTTTATTTGTTATACCTTTATTTAACTAGGTAAGTCAGTTAAGAACATATTCTTATTTTCAATGACGGCCTAGGAACAGTGGGTTAACTGCCTGTTCAGGGGCAGAACGACAGATTTGTACCTTGTCAGCTTGGGGATTTGAACTTGCAACCTTCCGGTTACTAGTCCAACGCTCTAACTACTAGGCTACCCTTACGCCCCAATAATGGGCCTCTGTACGCCTATGTAGATATTCCATAAAAAATGTGCCGTTTCCAGTTACAATAGTCATTTACAACATTAACAATGTCTACACTGTACTTCTGATAAATTTGATGTTATTGGACAAAAAAATAGCTTTTCTTTCGTAAACAAGGACATCACAAACTTTTGAACGGTAGTATATATATATATATATATATATATGACTTCTGTTGGGCTGGTATCATCAGCCACAATGTTCTCTTCTATATCAGTCATACTGGAAAACACAACGCTTGCTTTAACTTCCCAGTGTATGTGGATGGACTAAAGATATATCTGTCTTGAGTTGCACTATCCTTTTTTCATCGTGCTTTTTCCTCTGAAAGCCCGTGAAGCCGTGCCCTGTTCGTGAGTGGAGCGATTATGTCCGCAGGTTTTAAAAAGCAGGATAACAATGCCACAAGCAACTGTCGGGGAAGCGAAAGGGTCTGCCGATATCCTGGCACTTGGACTCAATCCCTGTTACCTGCGTGTAAGCCTGTGTTTGTCACACCACTGCTTCTCGTTGACCCCGTAGACTGACCCCCCCACTTTATTGTTCTGCCGCTAAGCCTATTATAAAAATCAATAAACAATCCTGTTTTTTTTGTTCCGTTTTTTTTTTTTCTTGAAATCCCCCCTTTCTGTATATCCTCTGCGATGGAGGGAAAACGGGCAACGCTCCCTCTGTAACCTGTTGCTTTCTCTTCTCCTGCCTGCCAGAGTCTTTAACCAACTGGCCCCCCCATGTCAGAGTCATTATCCGATTGTGTCTATTCTACCGGTGATCGTTTGTGACCCTAGGATGACCGGAGGATCCATCGTTTTCACTTAAAACAGTCATGGGGAAAACCTCTCTTATGACAGCCGCTAACAGAGGAATAGCTCTGTACTTGAAAGGGTATTCTGTACAGGGGGAAATGATTTCCAGACTTCCCCTGTATAATTTGATATTGATGAAGAGATTCTGTATTTTGTTGGAAGGTTTAGAACTCTGGACCAGTCACCAAATATTTAATACTGATCCTTTCTTGGTGGCTTTTCACTCAGTTTACATCCACTAATATGCTGCTTACAGTAGTTTATCATTCCACCCCCATGTTACAGATTGGTGTTTGATGGCTATGGCGTGATAGACATTTTTAATTGTCACTTTCTGAAAATGTAATAATCCCCTCGATAAAAATCAACAAACACTGACTTTGACAGCTGATTTTTAAATTGAGCATAAAAGTAATGCAGCATTTACAGATTTGAATTCTCACTGTCAGTTTAAACTAATGTGTCAAACACAGCGGTAGCGATGTCAATGTAAACCCATTTCATTCCACCAGCTTGAAAGACGAATTTTGAAATGAAAATGTCTGTAACAAGTCGACATACTTTTTTATTTCATGTCTCCCTTGTTGTTGTTGTTTGAGGTCTTCTTGGAGTGTTCATAATGATGGGTAATCATAAACAACTTAGGAGTTCCTAATGAGACTGTGTTGTACTGTATGTTGGGTTCGTATGGGCCCTCTCCACAGCCGTACCAGTGTGGGCAGAAGATACCGCTCCCTGTTCTGTGTTAGGTGTTCCTTTTTGCCAATTTGATCTTGTGCCTTTACAATAGATTCATTCCCCCCTTACCATACTGTGCATTAGACACTGGAACAGATTTCTCCAAGCTGTTGAATCCTCTGCTGTGGGTTCCCACTAGCCTCCAGATTGGCTGCCTCTCTTCACTGAAGCCCTCATAGGTTATCCTAATTGGGAATGCTCTGACCAGCAGGCCCTTGCCCAAATGGTCCCCTGGACTGCGTTATGGGCCCCAGGGACTAGGGAGGGACACACAGGGGCCGCTCACAGGGAGCTCCACCATGACACTGAGTGGGCCGCTGGCTCCAGCCCTGGGAGAGGCAGGATGGTGCAGGCATGTGTTTCATCTCTCCCATCCAAAGCAGACGGAGGATTGTATCGTTGTCATTAATGTGTCACGCAACCCTGCTCAGTGTCTGCACTGTCAGAGCCTGCCTTAGCGACAATTACCGTGGAAACCCGCTTTTGATCTGCCTGGTTCGAAAGGTCTGCGTCGTGATTGGCAGCTGTTTTATTTTCCTCTCCTCCGCTCCGTCTCCATCTCCGTCTCCATCTCCGTCTCCTTTACCCTCCCTCTATTCCTTTCGGAGCATGCTCAGTTTGTGTCCTCTGTTGGATACGGGTGTAGTGTGCTCATATTATGGCATTAGGTAATGGCTGCTTCTTACCCTAGTTTGTCTGTTTAGACACTAGTTCCTGGGTAAGCAGTGACGAGCCCTGGACAGCCCACCTCCTCAAGCCCTATTTACCTGGCCTCTGCCACTGTGTCGTGCTGCTCTGGAGTCACAGAGAGAAAAAGCCCTCCTCTTGCTCCCTGTTTCTGTTTCTCTCACTCTTCCCTTATTTCCACTGGGAGGAACGTTGACCTCATTTGTAAGGACAATAACCCCCTTGACTTTGGGGATTAAGACATGAAACCTTTGTGGATTAATTAGGTTTGGAGCTGAATTCATTTAGTCGCTATGGAATGCAACCTAAAAATAAAGAAAGGGAAAAAGAGAATGTGTGTGTGAGCTCTAGGTTGTGTTGTGTTGTTACTGTTTGCCCAGGTGGATACTAGTTGAACAATCTTACCGGCAAGAGTTTGTTGGAGTCAATGCAGTTGACTCTCGAGATCTCTACTTTGGCTTGTCACACACAACGAGCAGGAAGTAGCAGCTCTGACGATGCCGCAGGAGTCATATTGTCTCAGTTGTCTTGGTAACAAAGCAAAGTGTTTGTTTTTGTAAGATCTAGCACAATTGCAATTGAGATGCTTAACACCTATTGTTTTTTCTTAAGAGCATATGTTACTTGAGATTAACTTTCACGTGAAAAGAGCTGTTAGCAATGTTTGTTTACAAAATACCAAAGGTGTTTAATTCACTGAAGATGAAACAACATAAGCTCAGAACATTGTGTTTTTCTTTCTCTCTGTATATATTGAAACTGTGGTGTTGTTCAAGTCACACCTTTATAACGGGGTAGACCCAGATCAATATACGTTGTGTCAGCTCCCATAGTTCCAGGCTCTGTCTCAAAGTTTCCTCCAACACTCAGTGGACACTGCTCTACTCTGAACATCAGGCCTCGACCCTGTCTGAAGTGAGCTGTTCCCTCTGGAGACAGGACACAGGTTTAGCCAGGGATTTTGGGGAAGCTCAATCCCCCCCTGTGCCGCCTCCCCCTTAAGACACGGGGCTAAGTCGTGGCTGAGCCCCTCGTGGCGACGGATCGGCCAAATGCCACCTCTCCTGGCGTGGGTTGCAGGTGAGGTGTAATCGTGCTGGTGCAGCGCTCCTGTGTCCAGAATCAGGTATTTGCTATTAGACACAGAGATGAGGATTCAGAGGAGGACGTGAAATCCCTTTTGGTCCCACACTCTCTGCGTCTTTGAGCCCCGGCCTCACATTTCATACCTTTCTGCTGGTCCTCAACAACACAGGATCATCCTTTTGTCCCGTTTATTTCATCTCCTGGAGAGAAATTAAAGGGCGCTCTGAAAGTTTGGAGAGAAAAGTTTGGAGGACATTTCTGGATTATGTTCATGAGACACAAGCTGCTCACAGTATGAACATGGCACCCATTCAACGAGATCTATTTCCATAAAGATTATTTTTACATCATGAGAGTCATTACGCAGTTATTGTTGGATCGAAGTTGAGCTACCATAAGAAGTCTGGTTGAGTTAAGCTTTACCAAACACCAACTGGAAACACCTCCCATTTCCATTTGACCTAAAAAACCAGCAATGCAGCCATCCGATAATGACCAGATGCCACCTATCTCGTTCAGCATTTCATCGCTACGTATCTGTCCTGCAGAGTTGACAAGTGTTGTGCTCTCCTTTGCCTCCCGCCTGTTTCCTTATCTGATGCTCCCCACTGCTCACCGTAGCGGTAAGCCTAACATCTGATGGCTTTCTGAAATCCAACGTGTTGGACAGGTGAGATGCTGTAGCGTGCGACACTTTTGAGATGCGTGTTAGCACCGTGTCACCGTTCTCCATCTGTAAGCTTTCTGCAGTGTCTACCTACACACATTACTGTGCGTCTATAAAAGTAACAGCCAATCATTTGATTTCCGACTTGTTTCGCCTGCTTTCGCTGCAATTAATTGCTCAAATCTTAGCTATTTCAGAGGAAGCGCGAGTACTGTCTATTTGTTTGAAATCATGTTGTGATGTTATTCATTGGGATTTCAATGGTACGTGTGTCTACTGTCAGACTGAGACAAATGGATACTTGGTTCAGAGACCATAGATATTCCTTAGCCAGTATCCCCATATACCCCTTACTAAATGAAGTAGCAGCCATTGATTGCATCGTAAAATCACTCCCTCATTGTGAAGATGTTTCCTCTTTAACGGCACGCCGCGTGGGCTCTTGGAGGGGCTTTGCCTCAACAGACGGGCTCCCACTGCAGTGTGGGGCCAGGTCCAGACATTTTGATGCTTTTCTTTGGGGGGGGTGCATCTCCGTTTCTCTGGAAACGCACTCACAAGAACACACCATATTTTCCAGCATGGTGTTGGTGAGGCATCTAGCTGCTATCTCAATCAGTGTGTTTTTTCTGTGCTCTAGCCTGCTGCCTGACGGAAATAGCCCATAGATTGTGTTAGACCGTTGCCAGTGTCTAATTCTCTATGTAGCTATTTATCTCCTGTATTTATCACAGCCTGTTTATCTGACTTTAGCAGACTGCCATGGGAGATTACCCAAATCTACAAATGAACACCTCCATGAATCCAGCCTAAATTGTAATGAATTAATTAATGAATTAATACTATCCCAAGGCCTTTCTTCATTAGCTATAAATGGACTTGTTTTGTCTCGCCTGCACTTGACGTATGGGTACATTGTGATATACAAACCAGTGGAGGCTGCTGCGGGGAGGACTCCTCGTGATAATGGCCGGAATGGAACCAATGGAATGGCATCAAACATGGAAACCATGTGTTTGATAGCGTTCCAATGATTCCGCTCCAGCCATTACCACGAGCCCGTCCTCCCCAACGAAGATTCCACCATCCTCCGGCGATAAAAACATGTCTCTACTGTATACGCCACAGTAGTAATTTATACTATGCCTCACCACGCTATGTATTTCCATAGCTATTACTCATGACAGAGCTGACCTATTCCTGTGGGAATCAGCCATGTCTTCACGGCCATCGTCTGTGGCTGTCACGGAATCAATCTGCAAACACCCCCACACCCCTGCCCCCTGAATTAAATCCACATAACAGCGGTCGATGGATCCCCCCCCTAACAATGTTGAGACGTATTGTTTTAAAATACCCACGCTCAGACGGTGAATCCCGGTGCTCTTCTGTTTGTCTCCGTTTTAGAGATCAGGCTTCTTTACCTTCTCTCTCTCCATCCCTCTCTCTCTCTCTCTCTCTCTCTCTCTCTCAGTCTGTTTGTTTTCAAAGCTCGTTGCAATTGGCCCAAATCCTAGGTATCACATATCTGACCATATTTCAAGCTGAAATTAAGCATGTAAAAACCTTTTTCCCTTTAAAGGTCAGACATTAGTGCTGGTAAAAATTGATCTGTGGATTTATGAATTTAGCCCTGTGTTGGAGCTCCTTTGTAATGGAAGATTCAACGGGGAAGCTTGACGTTGTATTGTTTTGCTTTGACAACGCAGCCACCAGAGCCACTGCAGCTGTTCCCCCCCGCTCACAATGGCAGATTAATTAACACAATCATGTGCTTCTGGCTCCGGCTCAACATGCAGGTCTGCTCTGGGATAGATAGGTAAATCCTATACATGTGTTTCCAGACAGAGAATATTCTTATGAGGGGTTTCATAACTAGATATATTTGGTTTGTGACTGGTCAAAACCCAAGCACGGGGCCTAACTAATTGGACTGAAGTATATCTGGGAAGTGTTTTCTAGTTCAGAAAAGGCACTTCCTCATTCCTTCTCAAGGCTGCCACGGCCATTAGGCGGCTGTTCTAATTAACATTCCGTCGGCCGACCCGTTTCCCTTTCTTAGTTAGTTCCCTGACATTTTAAACTGTCTATTATTCCGCCCGGCTTTCAGGTGCAATGCTGTGTAAATGGCAAGTCCCAAAAATGATGTATCTTTTTTCATACAGTTATCCATCAAGGACCGGTGAGGATCAGTCCTAGTGCTGAAATCATTACGGAATGCTGTGATCTTTCCCGGTTGATCATATCCCTTACACTCACTGTCATGATATTACCGTACCTCATCTAATTTCCACTTCTTCGTATCTCTCTCCTCCTCGTTTGGTGTTAACCTAACCTCCGTTTTTTCTATATTTGAACCTTGCTTCGTTTACTGTGTTTTATATAACGATCACATAACAGTCAAGGGTAAAGGCAAGGAAGAAATTAGGGCGTTGGAGACAGCAACAAAAACACTGAAGCAATTATGTTTCTTTCAGCCCAAGCATTCTCACGTTAATGAAATCCCTTATCATTTTAGGGAGGATGGGAAGGTAGGACAGGTGCAAGAAATTGTGTTCATTTGTCTTTTTCTCGAACAGAAAAGAAAAAAAAAAGAGAGACTGTCGAGGTAAAGGCAACAAGTGTGGAGAGAGTTTCTCCTTCACATTTTGTTACCATTGGAAAGTTCAATCTCTATTTTTGCTGTTTTGTTTTAGGTATTTTGACCGAACTGTATGTGCTTATGAGAGGGGGGGGGGATAAGAGAGGAGGTGAGAGAGTGGGAGGAGGTTTTATCACATATTTGTGTCTGTTTAAAGGGTAAGACGACACTCCTGTGGCTAACATTTCAAGTATTTACCTCACCACAAGATGTCTGCCCTTTTCCCCTGTGCAGCTCACATGCAGATTAGAGCGGTAGCGGAGGTAGCAGTGGAGACCGTTTTAATGACGCTAATGCCGAGTGAGATCCTGGCTCCCTTTAAAGGAAGCTATCTGATTGGAAACAGATCTGGGACGCTGGGAGGTTGGCCCTGGCTCGTTTGATTTAATGACCCATTTCCTCAGCTCGTGCCACAAGCAGTTAACGGCAGTCAAGGTGCCCAGAGGTTCGCCATCATGGGAGTGTACCACCATCCAGACCCAGAATGAGGGGAGGGAGGGATGGAGGGAATGCAGCCAATCAGGGCTTGTGTCTGTATGTCTGTATGTCTGTAGCTCAGCCAGCCGGAAGTAACAGGTACAAGTTGAAGGCCCAGGGAGTCGCCATGGTTTCCATATATCCTGCCATATGCTCTGCTTCAGAAGTGTTAACCACTCTTTCAATGCAGACAGTCATGGGACATGGTGTTTCCTTCCATCTCCTATGTTCCTACTGTACAGTATGCCTCGTTTTCATTGGTCATCAGAGCAATCATAGTCAAAGTTCAGTATTACTTTGTGTCTAATATGTTATCCCATGAGTTGCATTGACAACACATTTTAAGTGATAGCGTTCCCTGTTTAGAACCTACCAGAGAGAGAGAGAGAGAGAGAGAGAGAGAGACCTTACTCTGTGTACGTGCTCGACCTTCTAGTCAAGAGCACTCCAGGCCTGAGTAGCGGCCTAATGGATCCAGTCAACTTTGAAAACCAAACTTGAGCACGCTTAGACATATCAAGCTAATGATCAACTATTAATATTCACAATCCTCGGCCTTGATGTCGCTGTATGGATATAGACGGCAAGCAATTATGTCATCCTCTTTGGGTTTTGTCTATCCCTGCCCGACCGCCTGCTTCCTGTATGTAGAGGATTTATAAATATATAACAGATAGTTCTTAGTGAGAGGAGTTATACACTCTTATTGCAGATATGGAGATGCAGATTAATTTGTAATTAGTCTTGAAATGTTGAGCCTCTGTAGATAAAGGATTCAAACTTCCATTCTCTGTTCCATAAATGCTGATCACTTAAAAAGAACAAATGCTCTGAGCTTGATAAAAAAAAAAATTGCTTAAGCTTGAATTATTTGTTTGGCGACAAATACAGACACATATGTTTGAATGCCCTAGCAACACTAAGCGGGAGTAAATGAGTTTTTAGAATAAACTGTTATTGTTTGTGTGTAGAAACTGTTCAGTGCATTAGAGCAGTATAAGAGAATCCTAGTGTCTGGTTAAATGTCAGTTTGTTGGTACAACGCTAAGAGGAAAGCAGGGAGAGAAAGTTTCCACCCCGTCTCAGTTTAACAATGTGATTTCATTTTCCATATCCAACCATGGTGTAGCGTTTCTTTTGGGCTTATGTTCACGTTCATTTGCTACAAATGTCAGATATCTCTCCGTAGAAGAAAAAAAAGACAAATGGAATAAAGACATACGTTTTTTTTGTGTGGATATACCAGAATAGTTTTTAGTCGGATAAGGCGCGGGGGGGCGGGGGTGTCTATTAATAGTTGAGTCATCAGCGCTGCTGTAATGCTCTGAAATGGCAAATTGTTAGATCCCCAATGGTGATTATTACTCTCTGTCAATGACCTTCATAACAAATGAACATTCCGCCAGTGGAACAGAGCGTGCTCTTTAATGGGGGTATGTGTGAGGCGTGGCGTTGACTGTGTAAACTGGGTGGACTGGGTGCTATGGGACGAGTAGAGAAGGGGAGAGGACAGCCTGGGATTTGGTTCTGAGACACCACAAACTGAAGGAGGGAGGCAGGTTTTTAATTCATTTATTTCATTGGCATTGATCTCCTTTTTTTATTTACAGTGGAAGGGAATCTCATTTCAATTTGGTTCTTGCCTCCATAATGCAGGGCAATTATTAGTATTATCCTTATTAGTGGTGGTGTTTTGGCTGAGCTAGTCTAACCCTGGGGGACTGTTGGAGAAGAGGTAGAGCTGTGGGGAGGGCCACTGTTTTAATACCACTTTGCCAAAATCAGGCCTTTCTCTAATGTATTCTGACAGTATGGCTCACTCACGAGACACACTGGTGTTTAGAGCAGCAGTATAAATCGTTTTATTTCATTTTCCCGAGACACTGGACAAGTTCATATAAGAAGAAAATGGGAAATGTCCTTGGTCTCCGGATTTACGGCCACCCTAACAGTGGAGGGAGAGAGAGGGATAGTTTCAGTACAATTCAGAACAGCTTGAATTGAAGCACAAGCACACTGAAATGCACCTCTCCTCTTTGGCCTTGTTAAGTGTGTTCATCACCTTTATGATAATATAGATCTTTAAGTGCACATTTATGTAATTGAGATATTGATCAGTATACATTCTCCCCTTGATAATTACTATTTTAATATGGGCTCTTAATGAGACTTTGTATTAATTTTAAATTGATGTAGAATAGCGGTTAATGCTTCTGATGCTTATATAACTCTGATGCTATATATGTATATATACCTATATACAGTGGGGCAAAAAGTATTTAGTTAGCCACCAATTGTGCAAGTTCTCCCACTTAAAAAGATGAGAGAGGCCTGTAATTTTCATCATAGGTACACTTCAACTATGACAGACAAAATGAGAAAAAAAATCCAGAAAATCACATTGTAGGATTTTTAATGAATTTATTTGCAAATTATGGTGGAAAATAAGTATTTGGTCACCTACAAACAAGCAATATTTCTGGCTCTCACAGACCTGTAACTTCTTCTTTAAGAGGCTCCTCTGTCCTCCACTCGTTACCTGTATTAATGGCACCTGTTTGAACTTGTTATCAGTATAAAAGACACCTGTCCACAACCTCAAACAGTCACACTCCAAACTCCACTATGGCCAAGACCAAAGAGCTGTCAAAGGACACCAGAAACAAAATTGTAGACCTGCACCAGGCTGGGGAAGACTGAATCTGCAATAGGTAAGCAGCTTGGTTTGAAGAAATCAACTGTGGGAGCAATTATTAGGAAATGGAAGACATACAAGACCACTGATAATCTCCCTCGATCTGGGGCTCCACGCAAGATCTCACCCTGTGGGGTCAAAATGATCACAAGAACGGTGAGCAAAAATCCCAGAACCACACGGGGGGACCTATTCTTTTTCTGAGAAATTAAGGCTATTCCATGCGAGAAATTGCCAAGAAACTGAAGATCTCGTACAATGCTGTGTACTTCTCCCTTCACAGAAGAGAGCAAACTGTCTCAAACCAGAATAGAAAGAGGAGTTGGAGGCCCTGGTGCACAACTGAGCAAGAGGACAAGTACATTAGAGTGTCTAGTTTGAGAAACAGACGCCTCACAAGTCCTCAACTGGCAGCTTCATTAAATAGTAGCCGTTAAACACCAGTCTCAACGTCAACAGTGAAGATGCTGGCCTTCTAGGCAGAGTTGCAAAGAAAAAGCCATATCTCAGACTGGCCAATAAAAATAAAAGATCAGATGGCCAAAAGAAAACAGACACTGGACAGAGGAATATTGGAAAGAAGTGTTATGGACAGACAAATCTAAGTTTGAGGTTTTCGAATCACAAAGAAGAATATTCCTGAGACCCAGAAAAAATGAAAAGATGCTGGAGGAGTGCTTGATGCCATCTGTCAAGCATGGTGGAGGCAATGTGATGGTCTGGGTTTGCTTTGGTGATGGTAAAGTGGGGGATTTGTACAGGGTAAAAGGGATCTTGAAGAAAGAAGGCAATCCATTTTGCAACGCCATGCCATACCCTGTGGATGGCCCTTAATTGGAGCCAATTTCCTCCTACGACAGGACAATGACCCAATGCACAGCTTCAAACTATGCAATAACTATTTAGGGAAGAAGCAGTCGGCTGGTATTCTGTCTACAATGGAGTGGCCAGCACAGTCACTGGATCTCAACCCTATTGAGCTGTTGTGTGAGCAGCTTGACCGTATGGTACGTAAGAAGTGCCCATCAAGCCAATCCAGCTTGTGGGAGGTGCTTCAGGAAGCATGTGGTTAAATCTCTTCAGATTACCTCAACAAATTGACAACTAGAATGCCAAAGGTCTGCAAGACTGTTATTGCTGCAAAATGGAGGATTCTTTGACGATAGCAAAGTTTGAAGGACATAATTATTATTTCAATTAAAAATCATTATTTATAACCTTGTCAACGTCTTGACTATATTTGCTGTTCATTTTGCAACTCATTTCATGTATGTTTTCATGGAAAACATTTCTAAGTTACCCCAAACGTTTTAACGGTAGTGATATATATACTATACAGTGTTTTCGGAAAGTATTCAGACCCCTTGACCTTTTGCACATTTTGTTACGTTACAGTCTTATTCTAAAATTGATTTAAAAAATAAATAAAAAAATGCTCATCAATCAACACACAATACCCCGTAATAACAAAACAAAAAAACGTTTTTTTCTCATTTTTTCAAATATATAAAAAAATTATGAAATATAACATTTACAATAATATTCAGACCCTTTACTCAGTACTTCGTTGAAGCACCTTTGGCAGCGATTATTACCTCGAGTCTTCTTGGGTATTACACTACAAGCTTGGCACACCTGTATTTAGGGAGTTTGTCACATTCTTCTCTGCAGATCCTCTAAAGCTCTGTCAGGTCAGATGGGGAGCGTCGCTGCACAGCTATTTTCAGGTCTCTCCAGAGATGTTCTACCGGGTTCAAGTCCGGGCTCTGGCTGGGCCACTCAAGGACATTCAGAGACTTGTCCTGAAGGCACTCCTGCGCTGTCTTAGTTGTGTGCTTAGGGTCGTTGTCCTGTTGGAAGGTGACCCTTCACCTCAGTCTGAAGTCCTGAGCGCTCTGGAGCATGTTTTCATCAAGGATCTTTGCTCCGTTTATCTTTCCCTTGATCCTGACTGTTCTTCCAGTTCCTGCACCTGAAAAAAATCCCCACAGCATGAAACTGCCACCACCATGCATCACCGTAGGGATGGTGCCAGGTTTCCTCCAGACGTGACTCTTGGCATTCAGGCCAAAGAGTTCAATCTTGGTTTCATCAGACCAGAGAATCTTGTTTCTCATGATCTGAGAGTCCTTTAGGTGCCTTTTAGCAAACTCCAAGTGGGCTGTCATCTGTCTTTTACTGAGGAGTGGCTTCCGTCTGGCCACTCTACCATAAAGTCCTGATTGGTGGAGTACTGCAGAGAAAGTTGTCCTTTTGGAGCTCTGCCAAAGTGACCATTGGATTCTTCGTCACCTCCCTGACCAAGGCCCTTCCCCCTGATTGCTCAGTTCTGTGGGTCTGCCAGCTCTAGAAAAAGTATTGTTGGTTCCAAACTTCTTCCATTTAAGAATAATGGAGGCCGCTGTGTTTTTGGGGACCTTCAATGTTGCAGAAATGTTTTGGTACGCTTCCCCAGAGCTGTGTCTCGACACAATCCTGTCTCGGAGCTCTACTGACAATTCCTTCGACCTCATAGCTTTGTTTTTGCTCTGACATGAACTGTCATCTTTGGGACCTTATATAGACAGGTTTGTGCCTTTCCAAATTATGTCTAATCAATTGAATTTACCACAGGTGGACTCCAGTCAAGTTGTAAAAACATCTCAAGGATGATCAATGGAAACAGGATGCACCTGAGCTCAATTTGGAGTCTCATAGCAAAGGGTCTGAATACTTATGTAAATAAGGTATTTCTGTTTTTATTTATATTGGTGGTGTTAAACTCGCCGCAATTGGACTCTGGAGCAGTGGAAGCGCGTTCTCTGGAGTGATGAATTACGCTTCACCATCTGGACGAATCTGGGTTTGGCGGATGCCAGGAAAACGCTACCTGCCCGAATGCATAGTGCCAACTGTGAAGTTTGGTGGAGGAGGAATAATGATCTGGGGCTGTTTTTCATGGTTCGGGCTAAGCACCTTAGTTCCAGTTAAGGGAAGTCTTAACGCTACAGTACACAGTGACATTCTAGACTATTCTGTTCTTCTATCTTGGTGGCAACAGTTTGGGGAAGGCTCTTTCCTGTTTCAGCTTGACAATGCCCCCGTGTGCAAAGCGAGGTCCATACAGAAATGGCCTCCACAGAGCCCTGACCTCAACCCCATCAAACACCTTTGGGATGAATTGGAATGCTGAATGCAAGCCAGGCCTAATTGCACAACATCAGTGCCCGACCTCACTAATGCTCTTGTGGCTGAATGGAAGCAAGTCCTCGCAGCAATGTTCCTGCATCTCGTGGAAAGCCTTCCCAGAAGAGTGGAGGCTGTTATAGCAGCAAAGGGGGGACCAACTCCATATTAATGCCCATGATTTTGGAATGAGATATTCGACTAGCATATAGTGTGTGTGTGTGTATATATATATATATATATATATATATACTGTACCTGGTGGTAGAGAGCCTTGAATGTGGATCTGTAACGCCAGTTTATGATTGCCCATTGTGCTTGTTGTTGATTTGCTGTGTTGGAAAATGAATAGGAAATCAATGATAGCAGACAATGATTTTTTTTCCCGTCTTTAAAGGTACAGTGCATGCATGCAGCGTTGACACAGTGGACTGTGAAGACATCACATGTGGTCTTCCTGGAACACGGGTTGTGTTACCACTGAGTGGTTTTGTTTACCATGACTGTAGGATAGCGGTCCTCGTAGTACATGCTATGTCTCCTTTATACAGGGACACATGAGTTATCAGTTCATCAGTACTGGATATGCTCTCTTATCTCCTGGCCTCTCTCTTCCTCACTCACCTTATCGCCCCGCCCCTCCTCCCCCCTCCTCCTGTTCATCCTCCTCCAGTCTGGATCCATAGAAAGCAGGATCTGCTCGGCCTTCACTAATGATAACTGCTCACTTCCTGCCAAACAGTGTGCATGATGAATATTTACCCTGATTAATACCCTTCCCCCAACCCTCCTTCTGGCCTTTGTGTCCTAAAAGACGCCCACCTTAATAAGTCCCTTCAGCCCAGTCAAATGCCCCCCATTCCTCCCTTGCTCCCCTCATGCAAATGGTCAGACAATGGCGTCCGGGTGGACGTCTCCGTCCCACTCCCAACCCTCTGTCCTGCCGTCGCTCCCTGGAGCTGTGATCACCCTGCAGAATGATAACGTTAGTGAGACCTCGGTGCTTCTTTAGCTGTGTTTGGTTGTTTTTTTTTTCAATGCTCTTTGAAGCCTGAAACAGACTTGAGAAGAGAAAACAAAGATGGGCCCGTGCCAGGGAGAAACTTATGGCACCAAGCCTGTTCCCCTAGCTCGGCAGAGGCATAGCCTTTACAGAGGGAGAGATGCACCTTCTGTCACTGGTAGAGGGGGGAGAGCAGAGGGGACGTCCACTGTCGAATGCATCCTAAACAGTATCTTAGCCATCCTCCAAAATGATACCATGATATGAAACATGTTTGATATAAAGAGGTTTAGTGTACAGTATATGTCTGATAATGTATTCTATTGATTCTCTTGTGTGGGCCGGTCCTATAGTTTATTAATGAGAGTAATGATTCCTTATGGAGCTCCACACAATTTGATGTGTTGTAGTTCAATAAGGCTGTACAGGTATGGTATTTGGCATCAGGGAGTTCTGACTCCAGTTTCGTTCAGAGGAATAATCCATAAAATATGGAAATTAAACAGAAAATTGATTTAACATAATTTCCCCTACCTCTTCATCAATCAAAAAAAATAAAAAATAAAATTGGGAACAAATAAGCAAATAAATGTGTGATACAATATAATTTAGAAATGTCTCCTCTGCCTTCAGCAGGCAGAAAAAGGAACATCTTTCCTCCTCTTTTTTTCCTAACACCAATTTTACTGAGACCAGTACTAATAAATATAAATGTTTGTGATTAGCATCTCTGCGGCACAGGTGCATGTTTGGTTGTAAGAGGAGGCATGTTCCTTCATTTCCGGCGATGAGAAGTACAGTACGCCATAAACGCAGAGTCCAAAACCCAGCTCCCTGATAAATGAATGCACAGATTGTTAATGTACCATTGTGTGGTTCAGCCTCGTGGAGCTTTAAAAAAAAAGACTCCTGCCAAATCGGACCGAGCTGGAGGTGGGGCTTCCCTTTCAAGGTCCAGATTACACAGGATGGAGCTTTAAAGTGACATTATTTTCCCTTTACACATAGGGTCCGGGATTATATAGACAACGCATCCCCCACTGGGTTGCACTACCATGTGCTCTGTAATTCCATTTTTTTCAGACTGGTACTTACTGTTGACACGGGTACTGGTACTAGTACACCGCTGGTCTGTGAGGAGTGACCAGACTGAGAACAGCATTTGGTGTTGAAGTGTCTACTTGGCCTTGTATACCGTACCCTAGAATTAAGCTGTTAAAATAATTTTGTCAACAGTAGATTTAATCTGCGGTGTTTTCACAAATTGTTATTATCATAATCATGATTTCATATCTGGTTTAATCTCTCTCGTCAATCTGTGTGGACTTTGCTGGCTCATATACAGTGTATGTATGCACATAAGCAACTCACTGCCAAGGCACAGCCTCATCATTAATATACTAATCAAATCACTGCTATTTATGTTATATTGACAATGGAAATAAAACAGAACGATTTCTGTTAATATATAAATGAAGGGTTCAATCATGGCGCTGCTTGGAGCAAGAAAACAAGTACCCGGCTGCCGAACAAAGACAAAATCAGTCTAAAATAGTTGTTTTTCAGTAGCTGTGAAAATGTTTTATAAGGGGACTGCTGAACACCTGCCTTAAAATGTAGTTTCAACATCTCCCGAATGCCATTTTGCTTAATTGACTTGGAAATGGCCCAAATGTATTGCTGATTTCGGTCTAATTAATATTAATAATAAATGCCATTATTAACATCAAAGAACATCTGGTGCCCCTGTTTACCCGCGTGCCTTATATGTAACACATTTTGCGTCTGTTTCATCTCACAAACATCACGGGGGTAAACACTTTCTGAATGTCTTACTCGTTGTGTTTTATTTCATTTTGTTACACAGGGTCACTGATAGCAACCTCTGCCCAAGTGCTAGTGGGTTCATCTCGTGTGCATGTGGTCTTTCAGATGCTTGAGTGTTTTTCCTGGTCTGAAGCTGGTTGCTGTGATACCTTAGAGGATTCTGGGTCCCTGGTGTACCCCCCACACACACACAAAAAAGTGCTTTCACTAGCATCTGCATAGTGGTCTGCATTAGGAGTTTTGTGCCCATAAATCACACACTAAATAACTTTAATCTAAAATTTCATTAAGTAGTCCTTGTCAGGTAGTAAAAGCAGGGATAATGCCGTGGTGTTTAATGATAATTGGTGTTTGGTTAATAAATTCTGCGAGTTCAGATTACTTTCCAGCAGTGGCTAGAATGCTAGCCTCAGCAGTGTAACTAAACCTCAAATTGATTAACTCGCATGAACCAGCCGTTCACAAAGATGGCACCCGTCCAAATAAAGAAAGAGAACAGAGGATCAGCCGGATGGTGTTGTGTTGCTCCGGCGTAAGGAAATCAACTCCCCCCGGGCGCATTTTTAAAAGCCTAATGCCTTTCAAATGATGTCATCACATTTTACTTGCTCTCTCTTTTTTTTTTGAAATCCACACGTTTCCTTACCATTTTTTCTTCTCGGCGTGACAGTAGTTACATAGAGGGAGAGGGCACTGGCTTTGACAGAACACGTGATGCATTAGAATAATGGAGAGAGAGAGGGAGACATCTTGTGTTTTTATGACACAATTTGATCTTTTTTTTTTTGTGAAAGTGATATCACTGTAATCAAAACCACAGAACAATTTAGCCTGGAAGTGTGATTGAAAGAGCACCATTAAGGAAGAGGCCTTTCCCCTCAGTTATTTCTTTGTTGTTGTTGTTTTATCCATTAATGGGAACAGGGTGTGGTCCGTCTGGATGGGCTGTCTCAGAGGACAGACACGCATACGCACGCACGCACGCACGCACGCACGCACACACACACACACACACACACACACACACACACACACACACACACACACACACACACACACACACACACACACACACACACACACACACACACACACACACACACACACACACACACACACACACACACACACACACAAACAGGTACGAGTGTTGCATGTGTCGGTGGGCTCCTGTGGCATTTCCCCTTGGTTGGTTGAGGAGATTTTTATTGTGACACTAGCAGAGCTCCTGGTGTCAGAGCTGTAGTGCAGCAGACAGCAGCCAGAATGACTGATACTCATCCTCCTCCCAGATGGCCTGTACAACTCTGCTCCAATCTGATCTCAGCCCTTTGTTCTGTTATGTTCCATTACATTTGGATGAGCCCAATAAAATCAGAGCTGCTCTCAAATCAGAAAGCCTGAATTATATATGCACGGGTGTGATATTATTCCACTGCAACAGAGCCTGGATGTGTCAGTTTGGATGTAACTGGAAAAGCAGAGCTTGGCGGAAAAGAGGACAACGTATTGATAACGCAGATTAGATTAGCTAAGGAAAATAACAAGCTACAACATTGCAGTTTGCAGTGTGTAGTAAGATAAGTACAGTAGTATTAAGGATGTTTCATTCAATTGTGTCATTTTATTTATTAGCTAAACGTGCGTGTTAGATCAATAGTCATTGTAGTCATCTGACCATATCCATGGAAGGCTTTTCGCTCCCCTCTGGGTAACATTAACTCGAACTAAGCCAACTTAAAGCACTAAACATGTATAACACTAGCTGTGGCCTAACAGTACACTAACAGTGTGTGCACTGTAGCCGTCTCTGAGCGATAGCATTGGGAGTTATGGTTGCAAGACTTAACAGGGTAATATATGAAGCCAATGGCTTGCCTGTGACAATCATTTTTATTGTTGTTTCTCTTGCAGATTTTCCCTTTTGCATAAAAAGGAGCAAAGCAATGGAAAATCAATGCATGGAGAATAGTTATAGGGGGCGAGTTATCGAGAATCTCTCTGTCCCAGACTCGCTCCTCCTGGAAGACCACGTGTAAATGTATGAGATGACCTTCAAATGTCATAAATGTGTTGCGCAATAAACTGTCAATATTTGTGGTTATACAGCGCAGGATGACTTTTACAGTAATTGGAACAGCCCTATTAAAAGCTTGGGATCAGTCAGCTGATTAAGGACAACCATGCTGGACGCCTATCGCCTGGGACTCTCTCTCTCCCTTTCTTTCTCTCTCTCTCTCTCTCTCTCTCTGTCTCTCTGTCTCTCTCTCTCTCTCTCTCTCTCTCTCGCTCTCTCTCTCTCTCGCTCTTTCTCTCGCTCTCTCTCTCTCTTCCTCTCTCTCTCTTCCTCTCTCTCTCTCTTCCTCTCTCTCTCGCTCTCTCTCTCTCTCGCTCTCTCTCTCTCTCCCTTTCTTTCACTCTCTCTCTCTCGCTCTCTCTCTCTCTCTCTCTCTCTTGCTCTTTCTCTCGCTCTCTCTCTCTCTCTTCCTCTCTCTCTCTCTATCTCTCTCTCATCCATACACTACATGAACAGATACATCGAAGTGTTGGAAAGTGTGTGTGCAGGTGTGCTTGAGTATTTGTTTGCGTGCGAGTGTATAGCGATTGGAACCTTCATTATTGAAGGACTGTTAGATGCTGGAGTGCATCCTCTTCCTGGAACAGGGTCACTATTAACCCTGCCACACAGAGGGCCAGAGGTTGAGGCTGGCCATAAGCTGTGTTTTTAGGGGTTCAATTCAACTCAATCTGGGGTGGACAGGTGGAGCTGTGTTTGCTACGTGAGAGAGGTGGAAACTTTGCCAAGAGGGGAAATGTCAAGTGGTGTAAAATGTGTTTGTGGAGAATTTAGCTACAGTGCAGTATGTGTACAGATGTAGGATCTCAAGGCTCGAACACATGGCGCCGAATGTGGATCTAGCGTTCGTCTGCCGATCGTCTGTGCGTTGTGCTTTGGGGACCGGCAGCTGTAGATTCTACATGTAAAATCGGTGCGCAAACTATGCTCTGAGGTGCTAAATACTCTCAGCCAGCAAACGCTATTGTTTCTTAGCCCTTCATTTGAGCCAGTTTCCTACAGCAAGAAAATAATTCTGCAGCAACAGGAAATGTGAACTATTATGTGGATTATAATTCATGCACCTTTTTTTTGTAGCAGTTGATACATTGTTCTTAAGGGAAAAGTGGAAATGACAAACGTTAGAAGCCTTTTTAAACACACTACAAGTTGAAAAGTTGCAACAGGGTGATCAAATGAAGGTCCTACGTCTGTATATGGACTGCAGACATGTTGGGATTATTGATTAGAAAAGCCTTGTGTCTGGGCCTTGGTTTGGAGAGGGTGGGTTTGGAAAGGTCACATGCAGATCAGAATTGGGTGTACAGTGTGAACGGGGCTATGGTTGTTACAGTAAAGGATATATAAACTGTTCAATACTGTATGCCTGTCGGCTTGGGGCGGTCACATGCACATAATTACAATAGTACACTGTACTATAGGCAGTGTGGGTGCAGAGTCATGTGATCAGTGCCAGCAGTAGGAGGACTTGCTGACTTCAGCCTTTCATTTAAACCTTATTTGACTCTTAAAGAGGAACAGATTAGGCTACTGGAAGAAATACTTTTGATTGTGTGGCCTGGTTGCCTAAGTGGGCTGCTCTATTCAGACGCTCACCCTCCCCACACGCATACCATGTCATGTGCCCCGGACTAGAACCTTATGTGGGCTTTGGTGTGGGTCATGCACTGACTGGCTTGCAGCGTAAGGGGTGATGGGGTGGAGCCATGAACAGAATACTTCATCTCACTGTGAACTGGTACTTCTTCATGAGTACCCACGGTGTGACAGGGTATGTGGTTGAACAAGGTTATCATGTTGGCATTGGGCTCTGGAAATTCACTCCACCTCGTCGGTCATTCTGCTTGACTAGAGTGTAGCTTTCATAACACATCAGAGCTTACAAGGACTTCTTGAGCAACCAGTCTATACAGTTAGTTGGTCATGTAGTGAGGTCATGGCCCAGTATCAACGCATGAGGCAACGTCCTCACCTCACGATTCTGCCGCCGTCAGCCCTTCTCAAATCTATTTCAGTTCCTCCTGAGATGCGGGTGATTATGTGGAGAGCAGTTGTTGGTCTCCACACGTCTGTGCGGTATTAGTGGCAGTTCAAGCAGGGTGAGGTCACTCTTATCACCCTCTCGTATCTCTGACAGGTAGCGACGCTACCTGTCAAACCCAGGGCGCTACGGAGACGCGTTGGCCCACTGCTGACAGAGCCGTTTCTTTCCTTGTATTGTTCATTTCAACACAATCCGCCATATGCTACCAGAAGATGATGATCGCGGGGATGAAACATTACGACGGGAGTGGGAGAGTGTGGAGGGGGTCGGGCCCGGTGTTTCTAAAGGAGCCTGAAAGCTTATGAACTGTCAGCGTTCTGTCAGCTTGAAACGGGTGTGTGGGGGGGGGGTAGCGGCAAAACGTGAACCCATTGATGTGTTTTACTTTGTGTGGTGTTAGCAGATTTGGATGGAAAAGGAGGACAAAAGCAAAGAAAAGTGTGTTTTCTGACATGGTGACGGTGTGCAGTGACACTCACCACCGTGTGTGTCTGTCTGTGTGTGTCTCTCTCTTGTTGCTCCAGATGTCGGGGATGACCTGGGGAAGATGGCGGGGAGTGTTCAGCAGGCCCCTTCCCAGCACAGGGACAGGAGCCTGGGCTCGGCCATCAAGGACTGCCCCTACTGTGGGAAGACCTTCCGCACCTCCCACCACCTCAAGGTCCACCTGAGGATACACACAGGTCAGTGGAGTGAGTTCCCCTTGGATATTACTGCTACGACCATTTTGCCTTCTGCCACCGATCTCTGCCTACAACTCGAGTCAACACCATTTGGCCATGTTCAATACCATCGGTGGGAAAAGTTATTCGAAGCACACAGCTCTGCTGTAATCCATGGGACAATGGCATTCAATGGTTCACTTTACCTACTGTTCTAATCTTATCCATATGTGAGTGTCAAAATAGGGCTCTACCTGGATAACCTTCCGTGTTAGCTGCTGGGAGGTGGAGGTGGTCCCATTGAGAGTAATGAGGTGGACACTGTGTCGACTGACCAGAGCAGGCTGTTATACTGTACCCCGCTACACTACACTGCAAGGTAGACACGTCCCAGTAAATATCCGGGCCATTCTAAGGTCACCTGAGATCAACGACGTCAGCTCTGCTAATTGGCCCAAACAGGCTAATCTAGCAGGCTATGTGCTATAACGTTACAGCGTGTTTCTACACGATGTTTCTGCATTGAGTGTGTTTTTGTGTACCTTGTAGCTTTGGAGTACTGCTTGGAATGTAGCTTAGAGTACTGTACTGGACCGCCTGTGAAAATCCATGGCAAAATGTTGTGAGTCAGCCCATATCAGACACAAAAGAGCATGACCCTAGAAACGAGTGTTTAGCATTTCTTCAGAGCCGTGCTCTAATTACTTGGCTGAGGGGAGAGCTTGAGTGTACGCCCTAGTGACAGTCTACTACACCACGCTACAATACCTCTTCAGTCCGCATGGCTTTCTCTCGTGCTCAGATTAGGCCTGGGAATGACAGAGGACATCCAGTATGCTCATGGAGATCTCTTGAGTTTTTAGGACTTCTTATCAGCCTCTGTTCTTGTTCTGCACTGTAACTGTGAACGTTCTCGGGTATAGAGCGCCTGATGTAGACATCTGAAGACACCATTTTACACCCCCCCCCAAAAAAAAATGTCATCCTTAAGTGCCAGTAAAGGCATGGCGCAAGCTTTCAGAACTGAAGATGGAAATCTCTTGCAGCTGAGGAAATCAATGCTTGCTTTTTTTCCCCCCCTTTCTTTTTTTTCTCTCGCCATGCACTTAAAAAGAGAGAAGGGAGACCACCCAAACTGTGCCTCCCCCCTCCCCCTTTAATAAGGACCACATACCTCTGGTCTGGAGGGGAATTAAGGAGCCAGCGTAGCTCGTTGCTCGGCGTAGCGCAGGAGCACTTGTGCACTACCATAATTAGGATCTTTGTGTAAAATAGCACATCCAGGTCATCGAGAGCAGCCCCAACCCTGATGCTGCAGACCTCTGAATACCTCACCGCCAAGAGAGGGGGGTGGGACATGGAAATCTGTTACCTAACAGAGGGGGGCTGAGTTATGCCTGTTTTGAGTGGTACAGTAAGGGTCCCCAGAAGGGCCATATTTCAGCAGATAGGAAACAGAGGCCTCATCCCAGGCCCTCTGTTAAATGTACACGGTGCAGCAGGCCAGGTCCTGCGTAAAAGCACAACTCAGCATGGTCACTTCGTGCACAGAAACCGTCTGATGTGTCTACAAGATGTTGCCCTTTAAAATCACTCGTACATTATCAGATTGACTTCAGTTTGAAATGATGATGATTACATCAAGGCGATGACTTTTACATCCTGGGCAGATTCCTCCTTGATGGCAAAACAGTGGAACTCGGAGCTGACATGATGCACCCTTCATCCTAATTCAGTCTGAACAGCACAATGGCATTGCTTATCGGGAGGTGCTCGCAATGTGCAACACAATGTTAGATTAATGACTCGCTAACATTTTGTTGAAAGGAATGAAGTGAATTTAAATTTCTCTAAAAGTTAAAGAGCTAATGTTACAGTATTAATTTCCTCTTGAACAGTGAGTGGGAAAATATCCATTAGTGAAATTAACCACAGTTTCTAGGTAGCTAACATTGTGCAGAATACAGTGTGGGGCCACAGTTAATGAACACTGCAGTGGGTGATATTTCATTATACAAATTAATGCTCACATTTTAATGGGAAAGTCACATAATGAATCTAGGCTTCAGTGACAGCAATTAGAGACACAGATTGTCCCCTTCTGGACAAGGCAGTATTTAGCAGTAAGCAGCTGTGTGTGTAAAAAAAAAGAAGGTCTTTGCTCTTGACAATGGCTACGCATAACTTTAGGGGAAATAACCAGTCGAGTTTCCACTCACCTTTAAACGGGGACAGAGAAAGAGCCAGGCCTTGCCCATGTCACATAACCTTAACCCAATCAGAATGAATCAATAGGGACCCATGATCTTGCTCTCCATTTCTCTCCCTCTCTCTCTCCTTCTCTCCCTCTCTCCATTTCTTTCCCTCTCTCTCTCTCCCCTGTTATTTCAATTTCTCGTTCATGGACAGGTTTAATACCAACAGCCCCTACCCCTTTTTCCAAACGAGTACCTCTTTGCATGTAACAACACTCCTGCATAGTAAACAAATATGTTGATGTTTGTTGCTGACCAGCTCCCTTATTAAATGCTATTCAACATTGACTCAAAGGTTAGGCGTTTGGATCGGTTCCTTTCCCCAATGGGTTTCCCCAGTTCTTCCCAGATAATATTTGAATAACAGCACTTCTTCAGTGCATATCGCCTTTCAACGTTACGTAAAGCCATATGGAAATGTATCTTAAAGTGTGTCATATCTATTAACTGTTGTAATTGCCCCTCTGTAGTGGCTCTGGGTGTTTATTCTGTGGTTACTATGGAGCTGTGACAAAGCATCCAAATCCAGATGAAATCTGTTGGAGTAGAGGAACTGTTTAAAGAAGTAGAGCAAAAAAAACGCTATGTCCCAGCACTGCGAGGATGAATCCATTGATTATATTTAAACATTATATTAGTTCTCATGAAAATATACTCTTTTTTATAGTACTGTGGCAGGTGATCGTGAAATAGTTGCCCCCATATTTTATGAATTTGTATTTAATTTTTTTCCCTTGATTTTGTTAATATGTTTTCTTTATTACATATTACATTTTTTTTGGGGGGGGGGGTAGAAATGTGTATTTCTAAACAAGGACAAATTATAATTCCTTTCTTTTGTTCCATGGAGATCTGTTGTGTTTCACAGAGGTTGTGCTGTTTGCACTGATATCAATTAAAAGTGGATTAACGGGTACATAATGACCTTTAGCAGTAAATTGTGTGTAATGTTGCAAGGCAGGATACAGTATATTCCCCAGATGTCACGCATGCCCCTGACGTATGATTGAGCAGATGTCTTAGTGAGTCCAAATGGTCCACAAAGAACACACACACACACCACACCACACCACATCACACCACACCCCACCACACATTTACGGTATACATTTCCCAGCCATGTGTACATTGATTACTCTTCACGGTTTGTTTAGATAGGTATCATATGTTCAGGTATATTCAGTGGTGTTGTGGAGGGTAAAAGCTTCTGCAAAATGGCATATATTATATTATTATAATATTCAATGCAAGTGAACACAGTTTGCCCACTTCTTTTGCCTAACAGTTTACCCACTGTTTGTGGGAAAAATGCATTGAAAGTATAGGAAGTGTTACTTTATTCACCATGACCGGCGATCAGAGTTTACTAACCTATTTGTTTACTGTAACGTTATTGTACGTCACTGGTTATATTCAACTGTCTGAAGCCCAAGATTATATATGTCGTCTTATGTTTTTTATTTTATTTGGAATGGTGGTGTTGATAACCATTTCCATCATTAACAGCCTGACAATTTATTTTATTTTTTTTTGGAAAAAAAAACTAATCACCCAAATTTCACTCTAATTTTGGGCCTAGAATATCATTTTGTCCAGTTAAAGGAATTGAGAATGATCATTTGCATCAGGGACGTTTCCTTATTAAATCAGCCCAAGCCCCTGTTATCCTGCTTAGAGGATAAGCACTTATTGGGTTAAAAGCTCATCTCGCATGGTTTATTTTAAATATGCTTCAAAATCGCTCTTGTGTTAAAAGGAAAGAACACGGTAGTCTCTCTCTCTCTCTATCTCCCTTTCCCTCTCTAATTTTCTTTCTCTCTCTCCGGTATCAATATTGTATTGAGTTTGTATTTGTGGCCCTTTATTTGAGAACTGTGCAGTAGGTCTGCAGGTCCTACAGTCTTTTTCTGGAATGGTGCCCTCCAAATAATGATAAATTACTTGAGCAGTATTCCATTTGCTAATTATATCCATGATTTACTACTGCGAGAATTAAATCATTCAATTCAGTCTTGCGTAACAATGCAACATTTTTTTCGGTAAAAAATGGTTTCCATGTGTATAATCTAAACATGGTATAGTTATATATACACACACAATACTTGACAAACATCCTTTTATTCTTGACTTTTTCCAAACCCCTTGCTCTTAACACATTTACAGTCGTAAGTTTATATACACTTAGGTTGCAGTCATTAAAACTTGTTTTTCAACCACTCCACAAATTTCTTAATAACAAACTAGTTTTGGCAAGTCGGTTAGGACATCTACTTTGTGCACGACAAAGTATTTTTCCAACAATTGCTTACAGACATATTATTTCACTTATAATTCACTGTATCACAATTCCAGTGGGTCAGAAGTTTACATACACTAAGTTAACTGTGCCTTTAAACAGCTTAGGAAATTCCAGAAAATTATGTCATGGCTTTAGAAGCTTCTGATAGGCTAACTGACATCATTTGAGTCAATTGGAGGTGAACCTGTGGATGTATTTCGAGGCCTACCTTCAAACTCAGTGCCTCTTTGCTTGACATCATGGGAAAATCAAAAGAAATCCGACCTCCACAAGTCTGGTTCATCCTTGAGAGCAATTTCCAAACTCCTGAAGGTACCACGTTCATCTGTACAAACAATAGTACGCAAGTATAAACACCATGGGACCACGCAGCCGTCTTAGCGCTCAAGAAGGAGATGAGTTCTGTCTCCTAGAGATAAACGTACTATGGTTCGAAAAGTGCAAATCAATCCCAGAACAACAGCAAAGGACCTTGTGAAGATGCTGGAGGAAACAGGTACAAAAGTATCTATATCCACAGTAAAATGAATCCTATATCGACATAACCTGAAAAACCGCTCAGCAAGGAAGAAGCCACTGCTCCAAAACCGCCATAAAAAAGCCAGACTAAGGTTTGCAACTGAACACGGTGACAAATATCGTACTTTTTGGAGAAATGTCCTCTGGTCTGATGAAACAGAAATAGAACTGTTTGGCCATAATGACCATCGTTATGTTTGGAGGAAAAAGGGGGAGGCTTGCAAGCCCAAGAACACCATCCCAACCATGAAGCACGGGGGTGGTAGCATCATGTTGTTGGGGTGCTTTGCTGCAGGAGGATCTGGTGCACTTCACAAAATAGATGGCCTCATGAGGTAGGAAAATTATGTGGCTATATTGAAGCAACATCTCAAGACATCAGTCAGGAAGTTAAAGCTTGGTCGCAAATGGGTCTTCCAAATGAACAATGACCCCAAGCATACTTCCAAAGTTGTGGCAAAATAGCTTAAGAACAACAAAGTCAAGGTATTGGAGTGGCCCTCACAAAGCCCTGACCTCAGTCCTATAGAAAATTTGAGGGCAGAACTGAAAAAGCCTGTGCGAGCAAGGAGGCTTACAAACCTGACCAAGTTACACCAGCTCTGTCAGGAGGAATGGGCCAAAATTCACCCAACTTATTGTGGGAAGCTTGTGGAAGGCTACCTGAAACGTTTTACCCAAGTTAAACAATTTAAAGGCAATGCTACCAAATACTAATTGAGTGTATGTAAACGTCTGACCCACTGGGAATGTGATGAAAGAAATAAAAGCTGAAATAAATAATTCTCTCTAGTATTATTCTGACATTTCACATTCTTAATATAAAGCGGTGATCCTAACTGACCTAAAACAGATCATTTTTTACTAGGATTAAATGTCAGGAATTGTGAAAAACTGGGTTTAAATGTACTTGGCTAAGGTGTATGTTAACTTCCGACTTCAAGTGTAGCTGTAACTTATCCAAGAGAAATGCATGCCAGGAGCATTACTATGTCTAAAAGCCAAGCTTAGCATTTCTGCTTGTTGTTTTTTGATTTCAAATCTGGCTTTGGTTTAAAATATATTGTAATTGCTAACGGGACGTTTTTAAGATACTGGTTGTTACTTACAGTGCCTTGCGAAAGTATTCGGCCCCCTTGAACTTTGCGACCTTTTGCCACATTTCAGGCTTCAAACATAAAGATATAAAACTGTATTTTTTTTGTGAAGAATCAACAACAAGTGGGACACAATCATGAAGTGGAACGACATTTATTGGATATTTCAAACTTTTTTAACAAATCAAAAACTGAAAAATTGGGCGTGCAAAATTATTCAGCCCCTTTACTTTCAGTGCAGCAAACTCTCTCCAGAAGTTCAGTGAGGATCTCTGAATGATCCAATGTTGACCTAAATGACTAATAATGATAAATACAATCCACCTGTGTGTAATCAAGTCTCCGTATAAATGCACCTGCACTGTGATAGTCTCAGAGGTCCTTTAAAAGCGCAGAGAGCATCATGAAGAACAAGGAACACACCAGGCAGGTCCGAGATACTGTTGTGAAGAAGTTTAAAGCCGGATTTGGATACAAAAAGATTTCCCAAGCTTTAAACATCCCAAGGAGCACTGTGCAAGCTATAATATTGAAATGGAAGGAGTATCAGACCACTGCAAATCTACCAAGACCTGGCCGTCCCTCTAAACTTTCAGCTCATACAAGGAGAAGACTGATCAGAGATGCAGCCATGAGGCCCATGATCACTCTGGATGAACTGCAGAGATCTACAGCTGAGGTGGGAGACTCTGTCCATAGGACAACAATCAGTCGTATATTGCACAAATCTGGCCTTTATGGAAGAGTGGCAAGAAGAAAGCCATTTCTTAAAGATATCCATAAAAGGTGTCGTTTAAAGTTTGCCACAAGCCACCTGGGAGACACACCAAACATGTGGAAGAAGGTGCTCTGGTCAGATGAAACCAAAATTGAACTTTTTGTCAACAATGCAAAATGTTATGTTTGGCGTAAAAGCAACACAGCTCATCACCCTGAACACACCATCCCCACTGTCAAACATGGTGGTGGCAGCATCATGGTTTGGCCTGCTTTTCTTCAGCAGGGACAGGGAAGATGGTTAAAATTGATGGGAAGATGGATGGAGCCAAATACAGGACCCTTCTGGAAGAAAACCTGATGGAGTCTGCAAAAGACCTGAGACTGGAACGGAGATTTGTCTTCCAACAAGACAATGATCCAAAACATAAAGCAAAATCTACAATGGAATGGTTCAAAAATAAACATATCCAGGTGTTAGAATGGCCAAGTCAAAGTCCAGACCTGACTCCAATCGAGAATCTGTGGAAAGAACTGAAAACTGCTGTTCACAAATGCTCTCCATCCAACCTCACTGAGCTCGAGCTGTTTCAGTCTCTCGATGTGCAAAACTGATAGAGACATACCCCAAGTGACTTACAGCTGTAATCGCAGCAAAAGGTGGCGCTACAAAGTATTAACTTAAGGGGGCTGAATAATTTTGCACGCCCAATTTTTCAGTTTTTGAAAGTTTGAAATATCCAATAAATGTCGTTCCACTTCATGATTGTGTCCCACTTGTTGTTGATTCTTCACAAAAAATACAGTTTTATATCTTTATGTTTGAAGCCTGAAATGTGGCAAAAGGTCGCAAAGTTCAAGGGGGCCGAATACTTTCGCAAGGCACTGTATCTCTTCAAAGGCAAAGGAGATCCATTTTTCTGGACAAATTGCATTTTACCATTCAATTTTACCATTAACAAATATTTATGAATTTTTATATACACAGTGTATTTATATAGAGATGCTCTACCTGCACTCTAAGTCAAATGATGCTACTACCACTATTCTACTACCGTGATATACAGACACATGTTTTCCATATGTACATTCTTGCTCATTTGTGTCAGTTAAAGTTTGTTTTAGTTTCATATGAAGGGACTGCGTCTTCCACTATTTGCTCCAAATAGCCGTAGAGCCATTCAGCTGGGAAAGAATGGAGAGCTTCTTCTCTGTGAATGGTGATTTATGATAAAGTGCAAATAGAGAACGTCCGAGAAATCACTGTCTCATCGCCAAGGCAGAGGCCTGTCAGCGAACAAGGCCAAGAGAGTGAGGCCCACCAACAACCGCCATGCAAACAGAGATAACATCGAGACAGTTGTGTTGTCAGTTGGAAATATTATCTCTTGTAGTGGACTGAAAGCACCATATGGTGAAATGGTTTTTATTGCGTCGACATGAGTGATGGCTCACTTTGGAGGAGCTGGATCGACCCGTATTCACATGCCAATCCCCGAATGGAGCTGAGGAGCTGTTTGCTGAATGCAGAATTCTGTTGAATGTTGGTTAACACTGAGATCATTGTGTTGGTTTTCACTGTTGTTCCCTCTCTTGTTCATTTCCTTTCTCTTTCTCTCTCTCTCTCTCTTTCTCTCTCTCTCTCTTTTTCTCTCTATCTTTCTTACAGGAGAGAAACCCTACAGGTGCCCTCACTGTGACTACGCAGGCACCCAGTCTGCCTCACTGAAGTACCACCTGGAGCGCCACCACCGTGAGCGGCAGAATGGCGGCGGCCCCTCCTCCGGACACGCCCCTCCCTCTGAGCACAAGGAGGAGCACGGCAAGGGTGGCGTCTTCGCCCGTCCTGATGTCCTCCGCGGTGTCTTCAAGGGCATGCCCTCCAGCCTGGACTTCAGAGGGGGCCCGTTGCACCCCCACCAGTGGGCCCCTCCCGGTATGTTGTCCCCCAGGGAGCGTGAGAGGGACAGAGAGCGAGAGCGTAATGGCCTGGGACCTGACACTCCCTCTGAAAGCATGAAGAGCCCAGAGGGCCCCTCCGCCGCAGACGTCCCAGCCAGCTTCAGAGACCTGGGGCGGGCGTACCAGAGTATGGTGGGAAACGGTGTCAACTTCCAGGGCTCCCTGCAGGCCTTCATGGACAGCTTCGTCCTCAGCTCCCTGAAGAAGGAGAAGGAGATGAGAGAGAGCCACCTGCAGTCCCAGCATTACTTTGAGAGTGGTGAGCCCAAAGCCAAGAGGGCTGATACTGGTGAGGAAAAGGCTGAGGCCAAGCCCTCAACGGGCAAGCCTGGGTCCCAGTACGAGCCTCTGGACCTGTCTGTCAATGTCAAGCCTGAAACAGGCTCTCTGCCTGGCTCCTCTGTCACCTTCCAGGACAACGTGGCGTGGCATGGCTGCCTCTTCTGCTCCTTCACCACCTCCTCTGTGGAGCTGATGGCCCTCCACCTGCAGGCCAACCACCTAGGCAAGGCCAAGCAACGCAAGGAGGGCAAGGAGCACCAGGGAGAGCCCTCCCACTTCCTCAAGGCCAGCATGGGCCCAGCCCACCTCCATGACAAAGACAACGACAGAGAGGGGGTGAAGAGCCAGTCAGCCTGGTCCAACCACATGGAGCCCCATGCCAGCATGGGAGCCTTCCAGAGCGACTTCTACAAGCAGTATGGAAGCATGTACGATGGGTCCCCAAGGACCCCAGGCCTCCAGGGGTTTGGAGCGACATGCCCTGACCCAGCCCTGGAGCAGCAGAGCCAGGCCAGAAAAACAGCTGGGGATGAGCTCTCAGACAAGGCCTCCTGCGGGGAGCTGGAGGAGCAGGGACAGTCTGAGGATGAGGAAGGCAGGGCCGACGAGCGCTGCCACAGCACCGAGTCCTCCTCCGCCAAACCGGAGAGACAGCGACCCCACTCTGATGACGAGGAGGAAGAGGAGGAAGAGGACGCAGTGGAGGGGGAAGATGAGGACAGTGCCACCTATCAGATGCCGAAGCAGATGCAGGCCGTGTCCCCAGCTAGAGAGGCCCAACGACCAGGGGTCTCCATGGGCCCTGGGGCCCCTTTCCCTCCCCAGTCCCGGCCTCAGCCACCCCTGGAGAAGCAGTGGCAGCAGGGCTTGGGTCTACTTTCATCTCCTGGTGGTCCCCCGGGGCTGCTGAAGCCAGAACATGCCCATCTCGAGCAGCAGATGAACATGCTGTCCGTCCTGAGGGCCTACAGCTCGGAGAACCTCGCAGCGTTCAACGGCCTTGGAAGTGGCTCAAACAGCGGCGTCGGCATCAAGAGACCAGACGCACCCGGTAAGTGAGCCTGACCCTGCCGCATGGCACCACCTTTCATCTTATTGTCCCTACGTCCACAAACACACAAACAATCCACACACACACACACACACAAACACACAAACACAAAAACACATTCAATATTGTATTTACCTACATTCGCTAACACTACGATATGTACATTTGCCAAAACCCCAATTCATACACCCACAGCATCACACGCTCGTAACTTTGTCCTGAGATTCACAATGAAACTCAGAAACTCACACAGAAAAACGAGATTTTCTCGAAAGTGATTTCGACCTTATTTCAAGCAAGTTTAGAAGCTATTGGAGTGGCGAGTGGCAACAGATTAATCTTTATTACACGTTTATATTAGGGAGACAGTAGTGTCTTCTCTCCCTCCATCCCGAGGAAGGGAATAATCCTGTCTCCTAGAGAGCAGGACCTCAGCTCCCATGTCATCTCAAGAACACAGCGGTTAACTATCTTAGCTCTCATAAAGCCCTCTCCCAAAAGCCCATTACTTTATAAGACCCAAAGATCTATGGGCCTGTGAAAAATGAACTGTCAGCTTTCATGATTCTGTTAAGGTTACAGGCGCTCCTTGAGACTGCTGTTTTTCGGAGTGCCCTTTTGCAGTTTCGGTGATAAAAATCTCAGGGAAAAGGAATCTTCAAGTTGAGATCATAGCTCAGCACTGTGCCAGCCAGTGTAGAGTTGTACGTAGTAGGATAAGTGAACTACACACTTTAGTCCAGAATTCAACTAGCCATATCTGGAGGATCATTCTGTCTCTTACTCGCCTCTCATTTTAAATGACAACATACATTTTAAATATTGCATTTCTTGAATATACTGTAATATTAATTAAATGTCACACACACATGTTTTCCTAGGCCTGTTCTCTAGCAACCTGCATTCATTTTGTGTTTAGGTTGATACCACTGCTCATATTCTACAAATATCGAAAGGCAAAGACTGTTATTTTGTTTTGTTAGATAAACAATCCCTTTGCAAATAGATTTAGGATTAACAGACCAAAAAATAGGCCTACTTTCATTAAGTTTCGACAAGCTGCAAAATACTCAGTATATTTACGTGAGAAATAGTTTGATGATATGCTTTTGTCTTACAGTTTACGAAGTAATTGAATCAAAGCCCAAATTCGAAAGAAATGAATAACAGCACTCTTCAGTCAGTTGGTTTTCTACTTAGAGGTTTAATGTTGTCGGCATGATAATTTACCAGGCAGGGACAGAAATCTGGCAGACCAGTGTATTGTGAATACGTGACCCATCGTAAAGAAATGACACAATTGTTCATGATTAGTTGACCTTTAATGTCGTGGAAACTATGTCTGTCATCATGGAACCTGTTGCGTATTTCATAATCTTAGAGGGTCATTCACAGCGATGAAAATCAGTGCCATTTTGACTTTGTAAGTGCTTTTGTGTTGGAATGTCCTCCTTTAATTCAAAAGGCATTTGAAAGCTACCCTTGTGACGTAGTCGCTTTCCAACAGAAGCGAGAATGCCTGACCTTTTTAGATAAGGCTTTGTCTGTGGAACAAAGGGCTTTCTTATGTGTATGTTATTGTCCCCGAGCTTGAGTCAGTCTCTCATTGTAATAGGGCCTGGCTGTTGACTATGTATACAGCTCGGCAGCATTGATAACTCTTTTACAATCGCCTGACCCGGTTACAGTTTTTAGACAACACCAAGAGATAACCCACGAAACATAAGAGATGAATATACTCTGAGGGTACAAAACATTACGGACACCTTCCTAGTATTGAGTTGCTCTCAGAACAGCCTCAATTCTTCGGGGCATGGACTCTACAAGGTGTCAACAAGCGTTCCATCGGGAAGCTGGCCCATGTTGACTCCAATGCTTCCCACAGGTGTGTCAAGTTGGCTGGATGTCCTTTGGGTGGTGGGACATTCTTGATCCATGCGGGAAACTGTTGAGAGTGAAAAACCCAGCAGCGTTGCAGTTCATGACACAAACCGGTGTGCATGGCATCTACTACCATACCCCGTTCAAAGGCACTTAAATCTTTTGTCTTGCCCATTCACCCTCTGAATGGCACACATACGTCACACAAAAATAAAACCCTTCTTTAACCTGTCTCCTCCGCTTCATCTACACTGATTGAAGTGGATTTAACAAGTGACATCAATAAGGGATCATAGCTTTCACCTGGATTCACCCGGTCAGTCTATTTAATGGATAGAGCAGGTGTTCCTAATGGTTTGTACACTCTGTGTATGACGTCAGTGTTCATAATCTAGTTGTGTGTGTGTGTGTGTGTGTGTGACAGTGTTTAAGTTTCCTAGCCCCGGCAGGGAGGCTGGAGGCTGAGTGGCTAAGCAGCATGTCAGCATGTCAGAGCCCTTGTAGCTGGAGCTTCTCTTGACCCCGTAACACTCACCTCTGTTACACCCCTGCTAAATATTCACCATGCGTCCTCCTCTCCTCTCAGGGCAGCAGGGCTCAGTGTCTAGTGTTACACAAGTGTTACACACACTCACCTTTACCAGCCTGTACAAGGAGAGGAGGCACAGGCTACTAACCTCACTAGGCTACATCGTTCCATCAGGCCCTGAGAACCGCCCAAGGAAACCCCTCTCACGCCCACAACCGAGAAACAGAGAAACAGATAGTGACTGGACCAGTCCGAACCCACCTCCCCTCTTTATGTGTTGTGAGTGTTCCACAGGCAGGGTCATTCTCAACTAAGGTGCACTCGTACGCTGTTTCTCGGCTAGCTAAGCACAGCTGGATGGAAGTGTGCCAAGCCTGGCCCCGCCTCCTTCTCCACCCCTCACAACGCTCCGTCTCCTGGCAACATCTGCTCCAGAGACCTCACACGTTTGGTTTACAGAGGTGACAGAAGTACAGTAAACAGTCATTCAAAAACCCTTCAGGAAACATTCTCCAAAACTTCACAGTGTGTTTCCTGTAATCAAGTACAGGTGACGGCAGTGCTGTTAGATATGGAGGTCATGGTAGACGCAG
>NC_056440.1:59832016-59852016 GCF_018296145.1 Oncorhynchus tshawytscha
GGAGGAAACAGCTGCTTCAACATTTACAGCAAGACCACTCTATAATATTAAAGGCATGTCACCGCCACGGCAAGGTCCTACATCTGCAACCATCTGCGTTCTATTAAAACATTACACCAGAAACTCTGCTATTTCCCTGCTTTTAGATATACACAGGAAGGCAGAATTGACAGTAAAACCTTGACGGGATTTGTTTTTACTCACACCCGCTCCAAGACGTGAAAAAAACGAAACCAAAAAATTGTTTATAAAAATCAGCTAGCTAAAAGAAGGTCATGTTAAGTGGCCCAGACCGTATGCTGATGGATCTCAACAAGACTAGAGTCTCTTTAATGACTTTTGTTCCCGACATTCAGATTGGATTTGATTTCCTTCTTTCCCATCGTTTTCTGATGTGGTCACACGGGGGTGTGGAGTCACAGAGGACTCTGAAGTGATGCGGTGACATTTGAGGCCGTGGCGCCCTGTAAAGACGGAGAGAACATAGAGTGCGTGGCTTCCGAAAGAGCTGCTGAACTATTCCGTTACAGTCGAGTGGGGGAGAATTATGGTCGGTGTCAAAGGTAAACAATTACAACATGGTGAGTCACTTTTTGGAGTAAGCGCAAAGGGAGATCATTTCTCCATCTTAATAGGTCATTTCCGTTTGTCTTCTGAGTGCTATTTCACATGTTGCCTTAATCAGGGTGGTCCTTTTAAAACGAGGGCAGAGAGAGAAAAACACGTAAGTGTTTTTCAGGCAACATTTTGCTCAAATAAAATGATGTACGGATTGGATTTTGAAGACTTCTTTGTACTTTTCTCTTCCTCTCCTAGTCAGTCTTCTCAGCGAAGCTGTTGTCCACTTCGGCACATTGTTTTAGTCCCTGTTTTCCAAATGACGGTGTTGGTTGGATCTGCTGAAAGATGTTCCTTCCATCAGGGGGTTGTGATGTCATTGACAGTGTGTGATTCATTAGGATATCAGTGTACTGCGAGTGACAGAAAGACTCTGATTAACAAGCTCTCTGTTTTTCTCTCTCTCTCTCTCTCTCTCTCTCTCTCTGTCTCTCTCTCTCGCTCTCTCTCTTTTTTTTCCCTTTTTTTAAATTGAGAACCCCCGTTGCTCCAAACGACATTTCTCTCTCCCCTTCTCCGTGTCTCTCCCTCCCTCTTTCCTCCTCTCGTCCTGTCGAAGATGACGGGAGTCACAGGTGTGTGGCAATAATTACACATACACTCAGAAAAATAATGTCATTTCCCCCCCATTTAATAAGTTCCCCTGTAAAATGCGAGGGGAACGCATGAGGAGGGGATGCTTAAATCTTATCTGATACACCCTCCCTAACTTAATCATCTGGCTCTTAAGAGCAGGGCTCGGGCAGCTGAGGCTCCGTAATATGCATGCAATATGTGTGTAAAATGATATGCTTTAATTTTGAGCCCACTTTAAGCAGCAACAAAACCTTGTTTCTAAGGGAGACATTTACAATAGGGGGGGGGGGCTGTTAACTATTTCATTCCTGCTGTGACAAAGGACATCTGTTTTGTCCCACAGTTGTGCCGTATATTTCATATTTAGGTGACAATTTCCTCATATGTCTGTGTTCTATGATTTGGTGTACATCACTGTACACTATTCTACGTTTGATTCGAATAATGTACCTCTTAGAAAAAGCCATTGCAGTCGGTATATGCTTGATGTAGAATCATTACATGATTATAATCAACGCAGTTATGATTATGGGTTTATTGTGATTTAAATACGTTTGAAAGATAGGGTACGGCTCTACAGGGTTGAGCAGTGGTGTCTTGGAGCAGCACCATCTAGTGTGTCAACAACAGGTGCTACCAGAGACCGAGAGTGAGTGAGTGAGTGAGTGAGAGAGTGAGTGAGTGAGTGAGTGAGAGTGAGTGAGTGAGTGAGTAAGAGAGAGAGAGAGAGAGAGAGAGAGAGAGAGAGAGAGAGAGAGAGAGAGAGAGAGAGAGAGAGAGAGAGAGAGAGAGAGAGAGAGAGAGAGAGAGAGAGAGAGAGAGAGAGAGAGAGAGAGAGAGAGAGAGAGAGAGAGAGAGAGAGAGAGAGAGAGAGAGAGAGAGAGAGAGAGAGAGAGAGAGAGAGAGTAAGTAGATGGGAGGCAGTAGGGGCTTTGGGGGAGAGGAGGGGTGGGGGGGTAAACTTCAAAAAGCCTCTGACTCAAGCTGCCGCTGGCCCTGACCACTCCACAGATGCTTTTGTTCATCTCTCTCGTTCTCTTCTCCCCCCTCCTCTCTTCCCTGTGTCTTTGGTGATACACTGGGAGCGAGGATATCAAAGTAGAGCTGTCTGTTAAGACTTCAAACCAGGCCCGTCCGTCAACCCCAATCATATCTGCGCCCGAAACGGAAGACTCCGACTCGAGTGGAATATTTGATCTGTCCTCTTCAGGAGGATCAACAGTCAGAAATGCCAGTGAGAGTTTAAGAGGGGGAGGATGCGGGCGCTGGGGGTGTGGGGGGGGCAGCCATGACAACACTCCACTTGACTTCAGAAAGGCCAGTCTGTGGACATAAAAGTCAGACATGTTCTCCTCAATACTGGAGATATATATTTAAAGGTCTGACACATGTAGCTTGTAGTGTACGAGGCCCAGCAAAACCTTTTCCTTTTAGCATCTAAAGTCAGAGCCTGTTGAGAAGGGTCCTCGTTCTAAGTGTCATGCTTTTTCTCATTAAACGCAAAGCCAAATCCATATCTCTCTCTCTTTCTCTACCTCTCCCCCTCCCGCTCTCTTTCTCTATCTTCATCTGCATCTCTATCTGGATCTCAATATCCCTATCTCTTATCTATCTGCCGTGCCTATCTTTCCTTCAGTCTATCCATCATCCAGTTATTTATAGACATTGATATGTGTTTCCAGGAGGGCGGTATAGTTAGCTCTTAAATCCCCTGTCTGTGAGATCAGACTACATAATTACCTATCGCATTAAGCCTTTTTATATCCAGGAGACTTAGGCCTCGCTCTTCCTCACATAGGGCAGCGCTGTAGCAGCTGGTGGTATTAGTGGTACAGAGTAGGCCCAGGGGCGACATGGCTTGACGGGGACTAACAGACAGTGGTGCCCCCCTGGGGCCTCACTATCCCACAATCTGTAGGAGGTGGTCCGGATCGATACTGCCGTAGGTGGAGTTTTTTTTTGGGGGGGAGGCATCTTGTTTGGTTGGATTCGGTCCCCAACGACTGTGTCGATCCATTGAGATGGACTCCTGTCTTCATAATGTGCCCTCACCACCGGTCAATCAGTCGGCATCGTCCTTCCAAGATGAAGCACAACCAGGCCACATCCGTCTCCTCATAACCCTATCCCCGGCCCTCACGGCTGTCGCGGATACACCCCTCCAATCCTCTTGTGGGCACGTGTCATGCTGCAAGAACAGACGCAAGGGGCTTATATCTTTCCTATGACTAGTCAGTCGATTATACATTAAGCCCTGGTGAACGCGGCGTTAGTGTATCCAGTAGCTTTCCACGTGTTCCAGGAAGTGCCAGATTACATGCACACGCAGTGGTCTGACGGTGGTCAATGCTCATCACGCCACACTATGTATACTGTAAGTCCCTCTCTCCTCATCCCTAATGATATGACGTAATTAGAGCAACTGATTTATATGGTAATCGGAGGCATGGCAACTCACAGAGCTGCTTATGAGCACACCGTCACCCTTCACCCGCGCAGGCCACCGTGTACCGGTGTCAGCAGCACACCGTCACCCTTCACCCGCGCAGGCCACCGTGTACCGGTGTCAGCAGCACACCGTCACCCTTCACCCGCGCAGGCCACCGTGTACCGGTGTCAGCAGCACACCGTCACCCTTCACCCGCGCAGGCCACCGTGTACCGGTGTCAGCAGCACACCGTCACCCTTCACCCGCGCAGGCCACCGTGTACCGGTGTCAGCAGCACACCGTCACCCTTCACCCGCGCAGGCCACCGTGTACCGGTGTCAGCAGCACACCGTCACCCTTCACCCGCGCAGGCCACCGTGTACCGGTGTCAGCAGCACACCGTCACCCTTCACCCGCGCAGGCCACCGTGTACCGGTGTCAGCAGCACACCGTCACCCTTCACCCACGCAGGCCACCGTGTACCGGTGTCAGCAGCACACCGTCACCCTTCACCCGCGCAGGCCACCGTGTACCGGTGTCAGCAGCACACCGTCACCCTTCACCCGCGCAGGCCACCGTGTACCGGTGTCAGCAGCACACCGTCACCCTTCACCCGCGCAGGCCACCGTGTACCGGTGTCAGCAGCACACCGTCACCCTTCACCCGCGCAGGTCACCGTGTACTGGTGTCAGCAGCACACCGTCACCCTTCACCCGCGCAGGCCACCATGTACCAGTGTCAGCAGCACACCGTCACCCTTCACCTGCGCAGGCCACCGTGTACCGGTGTCAGCAGCACACCGTCACCCTTCACCCGCGCAGGCCACCGTGTACCGGTGTCAGCAGCACACCGTCACCCTTCACCCGCGCAGGCCACCGTGTACCGGTGTCAGCAGCACACTGTCACCCTTCACCCACGCAGGCCACCGTGTACCGGTGTCAGCAGCACACCGTCACCCTTCACCCGCGCAGGCCACCGTGTACCGGTGTCAGCAGCACACCGTCACCCTTCACCCGCGCAGGCCACCGTGTACCGGTGTCAGCAGCACACCGTCGCCCTTCAACCGCGCAGGCCACCGTGTACCGGTGTCAGCAGCACACCGTCGCCGTGTTACTACAGGTCCAGTCGCGGTGGTCTTTCAGCGGTTCTCATGACAAGCCCCGTAAAGGGACTGTAAAGTCAATGCAGTTGTTTCAGAGGAGGCCTGAAATAATGCGATATATATGACCACAGCCTTGGATAGGGGAAGACATATACACACGAACACTCACATATAATCCAGACACGCGTAGCATCAGCTTGACCACATTGTTCTCTAACAGGACCAGTTATTCACGTGCACAAGGGAAGGGAATCTCAAAATATAGACATCTTTAGCCCCTACAGTTTCTTTTTTCTTTCTCCACTCTGCAACTCGTCAATTACGGAGACAAGAAGGAGTGGATTTTGGGGATGTTGCTGTTTAAGGGTGGGAGATTGTAGGGGCGCGGATGCGGTTGAAAATTGCTCTGCATCTGCTGCTGTGTCCCATGAAAGTGAAGAATATACTGAATCTGATTTCCTGACGTGCTCCGGCAAGCCAGCCCCTTAGGAACTGTCTCCAGGGATTGCTATTATTAAGAAGGAAGGTGTATTCGGTGTGTATGTGTGGATAGATGTTCACGTGTGTGGGGTCATTGTAGTAGCGTTCAACGTGAACAAATAATCAAATGAATATGTTTCAATAGCACACAGATTTGGTGAGGGCGCGGGGAGTCGGGGAGGGGGGCTCATTTTAGTAACAGATGTCCACACAGTGGCTGGTAGGACAGCACTTCACCATCAACACGTGTTAAGTGACAGTGACGGACAGCAGGCAGTCTATTTAATAATTCAATATATTTTAATATTTTTCTCTCTCTCTCTCTGTCTGTTTTTACACTGACGGCAAAATCCAATTCCGCGTCAAGGTTATGATTACAAAAATCTGCATTAAATATGCCATCTTTGGGAGGGAAAATACTGACATAGATTGTGGCTTTTGTTTGTCTGTTAATTTCTTTAGTATGCGTGTCTATATGTTGATCCTGTATCTGGGTTGAGTAATTAACATGGTGATCTACTTACACACAAACACACAGAGATACTGTACCATACCACTTATATATACCAATGGATTTTCAAGCCCGTGCCACTACATTCCCAAGTGTTTTTCTAGCAGTTGCTTTTTTTTGGGGGGGGTACTGTAATCAGATGATTAAAAAGGCAAAAGACAAGATGGTAGAGTAGACACAGATCTTCACATTTCCCCAGCACAACGATTCGGGTAACTGAGCCTCAACTGACCAGAAATGATTTGCCTCTGTCTGTT
Organism: Oncorhynchus tshawytscha; assembly: GCF_018296145.1. NCBI lineage: Eukaryota > Metazoa > Chordata > Actinopteri > Salmoniformes > Salmonidae > Oncorhynchus > Oncorhynchus tshawytscha. Next base: position 59,837,989 of record NC_056440.1, read on the forward strand.
AGACACGTAATGGAGTCATTTAACTAGTCAAATTAGGAGCTGCAGAGATGCCGCATGCTTCATTACTGGGTTCCAATGGGCACCATTTTACATTTACGTCAGGAATCATTTCAGGGCAAATTAATGCTTTTATTGTCTTTGCGAAAACACACCCAGATGCACCCAGTCTCGCCACATCTAAAAGATCAGCGCCACCTAGAGGTCAGAGAGGGAACTCCAACCCAGCAGAGTGGTTAGGTGAGGTGGGTGTCATGTTTAGATGACAGTCCATCAGTCCATTCTTAGATCCAAACTCTAAATCAGAAGCATGTGATGGAGGATGTAGGATGTGTCCACCAGCGTGGGAGATCAAACTCTGAGTCTGTGAGCGACAGAGGGCTCTGGCACCTGTCAGCAGGAGTCTTTGACACGTCTTGTCTACAGACAAGAAGCAGGCTCCGTCCAGAACACAGTCTAACCACGTTTTGGGTTTCTACACTATTTGTATTGGGCATGTGGTGAAGGTTACCACACGATCAGTTCTTTCCATCCAAATCATTATTTAATTCAACTCTGGATTTGATTAAATCCTCAGAGAGGTTTTGAGTTCTTTAACACGTACAGGATGCACCTCAGTTGATAGACTGTTGTGGTGTTCCAGCAGTGAGTTCTACCAGTGTCCATTGAGAGAAATTAGATGTGGAAGTACATGAGGAAGCTGTCGGTTGCTGATTTATATGTCCTGTTGAAATCCCATTAAGAGAAATCACTAAAACAATCTACATGTCTTTAATAAGATTTTTAAATGTGTTTTTATTTCCATCAAACTCAGTTTAAACGTCTGCTTGTTGCCTCATCTAAGCGCTCTCTTGGCCTATTGTTCTCTACCGCTTGCATTTATGTTATGATAGATTGGAGCCATATTGTATTATGATGATTGACAGGCAAGGATGTTTGTGTTTGTGTTTGTATGTCTTTTTGACTATACACACACCGCCCTAGCCCCCCCCTTTTCCAGACCCTGTTGTGTGCTTGACATTCTGTCGATATCGTTACACCCAAAAGCTGGACTGTTTGATCCTGTGTTTGACTGGCACGCTTTGAGCTAGAGAGGCTGTGTTTGCTCACTGCCACAGAGCCATGTTTCTCTCGCCACTGTTTAACGGCGTCCACCCGACCACCCAAAGTTCACTCCTGTCTCTCTGCGATAACCCACAGTCCAACCAGACAGTCGGCCTGCTCAGTTTCATACGTTGATATAAAAGCATGTCAGATCTCTGCAAAACAGATAAGAGAACATGATGTGATACTGGGGTAACCTAAACTTAGAGTTACTCCATGGATTCACTGATCTCTCTACGGGTCCCGATTCCCGTCAGTCGAACAGTCACCCCCTCCTCTCTTTATCTCCTTTGTCCACAAAGAAAGGAGAAGAGACACATTCTCAATCTTCTGTTGCAGTATTGTTTTTATGCTGGCTGTTCTATATTGATCCTGAGTGTGGCTGGTTATCTTTGCATGGTGGGCAGTTATGGATGAATACACAAAGCCTTTCATTTGGACAAGGGATCATTGTGCCGTCATCCTCCCACGCCTGGAGAGAAGCGAGAAGGGGGGTGAGCGGCATCCATCGAGGTGCCTTCCCGTCGTCCGAGGGCACCACATTAGTATGAAAGAAATATCGGCGCATAGTTGCTTGAATACAGCACTTAAAATGCCTATACTGGACCTTGATCTCAACATATTTGGTACAATCATTATGGGATGGATATGATCAGGTTTTTTGCTGGTACGGTTCAGCTGGTAGGGTTAGTTCAACAGTGTGTTTCTGGCGGTCACTCCCATAGTTCCAGAAGGTGCTCCGCAGGACTTCACCAGGCTCAGAATTCCGGGAGAACTGCCTAGGGGTTCCGTTTGACCTCGTGGGTTAAAAGGAAGCAGCATGAGATTGAGAGAGATTGAGAGAGATTGAGAGAGAGAGAGAGAAAGAGAGAGAGAGAGAGAGAGAGAGAGAGCGAGAGAGAGAGCGGAGAGGCAGAGAAATCAGGGAGAGAGGGCTTGTGATCAAGAGAGTAAGGGGAGGGGGGTTTTAACGTCCTCCGCTCTGACAGTTGTGTGGAGTGACATCTTGAGGGTTCCTGTCCCATCCACTTCAGGCCACTCATAGGCTGGCCTGTACAGCCCACTGTTTCCCACAGCCCCCTGCACCAGAGGCTCATAATTACTCTTAAGAAGGTAATAGTGTAAAATGAATGCAGTGCTCTCTCCCCGAGGTGAACAAAGGAGCCTTATTATACAACCTCGTCAGCTCTCCTGTGTGTCTCAGCGCTGTACAATCACTGTTTTCAGCAGGATAACCAGCATGTGGTAAACGGAGAGAGAGAGAGAGAGAGAGAAAACGACAAAGGAAAAGTGGTTGTCTCAGCCATCAAACGGCAGTCTCTAAGTGTAACTTCTGTTCTTAATTTGTTTTAAAAAAAAGATGTATTCTCTGTTCTCAGTTCTTAGCAGTTTGTTTAATTTATTTGAGGTGTAGAAACACACAACACACACGCAGGCGTGCGCACACACAGACTCGCCGCTAAGTCGAGAGACGTCTTCTTATTGGGGAATCTATCAATAAATCAATGTGACTTTAAACACATTTCCCCCGTGACATCACTGAACTGATAAGACCTGAACTAATCTCTGTTGAGGCTGTCGGAGTGCTTTGAACAAAATCTAGTTTGCATCTCTCAGCAAGGTTATTTGTCAATGACTTATAATCCCAGGTACATTTCCCGGGTTTTATATTAGAAACGGGTAAATGGTTCTCATGTCTGATGTTTCTCAGCCTTGGGAAAAGAGAGAGAAGGCTAAGGAACAAAAAGGAATGTTATGGATTTCGCTGTCAAAACAATGAGAGGAGTGAGTGATCAAAATAGGATGGTTTCTGTATTACCTTTAGACTAGTTTCTGCATTACCATCCTGGAAATGAGTCAACTACTGGTAATGTTGATCATATTTTATAGTAATGAAATGGTCACCTTAGAAACTAAGGAACACATTTTTTTTGTTGAGCTGTCGTATATGGTTGAATCAACGATTCAAGTCCGTGTCATTTCAATGAAAGTACGTTGACCCGACGTGGAATAGACGTTGACCTGAAGTCTGCGCCCAGTGGGTCCTTGCTCATCCTTATCTCAGTCATGTTGTCTACCTGTACCGTAAGACACTGTCCACAACAGACAGAGCGTCATGCCCAGAGCAAGTGTTCCTCTTGAGGGTGTCACTACTTTGTCTCGTCCCTCCAAGGGCACAGTACTAGCCAAGAGCAGGAACAATCATCACCAAGGCTTTACCTACTTGGTAATTTATGAGGGCTCAATTAGAAGAGCACACAAAGTAATGATTTTGAAAAGCGCCTCGTCCGTGTTGTGAAATTTGATGTTCTGCCTTCTGCTTATTAGAACTGCTACCCCAGATTCATAAACAGTGTTTTGGAGATAAATAATTGATATTACACATTATCGCTCCAGAGCGAAAGATATTTTTTATTTTTTTGCCATTGTGATTTTGCGTAGGGGGGAATTTCACTACAGAGCCTATACCCCCCACAACCTCCTCTGGAAAAAAGGAGAGAACTTTAACAGGACGCGTCCCCTTGTGCAACGTTCCTCAGTGATCACATCTTTACACGCCAAAATCTTTCTTTGATTTGCCTTCGCTCTCCGAATCTGTTTCCCTTTTCGCACAGAACCTCACGGAAAACCTTTGCCATATCTGTCATCTCAAAACGGAGTCTTGGTCTCAGATGAACAGTTTTGATCTTTCTCGACTGTTTACGGCCGCGTCAAGTGGGGGGGAAAAAAGACTTGCCGTAAGTGCTTACACCAGCACTAAATAGTTTGACATCTTGCTCTCTAACAACGTCTTTAAAGTAAATAAAAAACTAAACAACGGCCTAGCCTGCAATTAAACTGTAGATCTGAATATGACATGTTTGTACCGGAGTCATTTTTCTTTGCCCTTTTCCCGTATCGTTTTTGAAGGGATTCTGTGTGTGTGTGTGTGTGTGATGTTGTAAGGGCTGTGTCAGATCACAAGGGGACTGTAGCCTGGGTTGAGATGTGGCCAGTGCTGATAGCCTCTGGTCACGGTTGCCTTAACCCCTCCATTCTCACTGAGTGCTCAAGGCTAGACAGTGGCGTTCATCCACCGCTGACCGAGGACTTCATCCACCTTGAAGAGGCTGCCTTTCACACAGCCTCCACAACGCTCTGCTACACACGCACTTTGAGAGCTCAGTAAATATGTGATACAATTCCACCTCCGTTCTCCCACACTGAGGTCCCATGCTACAGTCTGACTGAGCGGGGTCGTAGGAAGCATCCTAGTGGGAGGAGCTGGTCTAATCATGAAGAGCAGCAGGGTGTCACTGCTTAAGGCCTGGGGTTGGAGATACTGTATTTTAGCAGAGGCTAAGGTTTCGCCATGCAGACACAGGAAGTAAGACCAAACAGTCTACTAGTGAATAGCTTCAGATGGTGTGAAACTCAATGCCCAATGTAGATGTATAGGGAAAGGTGGATACCTAGCCATTTGTACAACTGAATGCATCTTCCGCATTTAACCCAACCCTTCTGAATCAGAGAGGTGCGTGGGGCTGCCTTAATCGACATCCACGTCTTCGGCTGCCTTAATCGACATCCATGTCTTCGGCTGCCTTAATCGACATCCACGTCTTCGGCTGCCTTAATCGACATCCACGTCTTCGGCTGCCTTAATCGACATCCACGTCTTCGGCGACCGTGGGAAAAGTGGGTTAACTGCCTTGTTCAGGGGCAGAACGATAGATTTTAACCTTGTCAGCTCGGGGATTCGATCCAGCAACCTTTCGGTTGCTGGCCCAACGCTCTAACCACTAGGCTCCCTGCTGCCCCTGGCAGGTTAGCCTTTAGGGGTATTAGACTATAATTCTCCTGAACTCCTGGACTTCACCATAGCAATAATAATCTGTAGTTGGTCTTGCGTAAGGTAAAAACAGTGATGCCCCCCCCCCCCATTTAAAGAAGCTGTAGAACTAACAACCTGTGTATGCGAAACGTAGTTGCAGAAGAAAAGCTTCTGTTTTTTTCACTGTCTCTGTTACTGGAGCTGAAACAGTGAGCCTCTTGGAAGTGCTGGCTGACCATTGCAGGGTAAGAGAGGGAGGGAGAGAAAGACTGAGCCGGAGAAATGGGGGGCGGGGGGGGTGGTCCTGGAAGGTTTCGTATATCATAATTATCCCGTTAAGCAACGGCGGGGTTCCCTCGGGAATTATTCTTAAATGGAGGATTTGCTACGAGAATGGGTCAGAAATGCTTCCAGCAAGCAGGAAATCCTGTTTTCATTTACATAATCATATCACCACTTCTCTTTGGTCCCTTCTTAAAGGCGGATGCTAATTCACAGCCCAGCTTTTGTAGGTTTAAAGCTGTTGTTCTTATTCCCTCCAATACGTGTCCCCTTACTGCCAGAGCTTCTCTAAATCTATACTCACTTTTTTGACCTTACTCTAAACATCTTCTTTGAGCGTGGAGTTGGCTCTTTGGGCTCTTCTACCTCGAGTGCATATGTGAAAAACAGAAACAAAAATAAAAGTTGATTCATGAATAGCGCTGTCTTAATTGAGACCCAGTAAGAGTAAGTAGCAGATGTTATACCGGGAACTGTTGAATCATCAGAGACCAGAGGAAGTCTGCAAAATCATATTTAAAAAAAAAAAAGCCAGGTGCTTGTGATTTTCCATTGCAGCACACTGTGGCGATGTGGGAGGGAAAAGGAGGAGGAGGATAGAAGAGGGATATTCATCCGGAAAGATCTACAGAGAGAGTGATAGTGCCAACACACTGTAGCATTCAGAGACATTTCTGGTGTCACCCTACTGTTTGATCTTGCCCATAACTCTCTTTGTCCTTACTACGATTATTCACTGTAGAGCTTGTCTGAAAAGAGGTATTTCTGGATCATTGTTTCGACACACTAATGCTGTTGGTACTTTAACAAACACGAGTGTATTCAAGGTTTACGATGGACACATAGAAAGTGAAGTGTTCCCTGTCTGCATCTCCCTGCTCGTCTGAATCCTCATCACTGAGCACGTCCCAGGTCTCCAGCTCTCTCTTGCCTTCTTTTCTTATTTTAAACTCCTGTCCCCGATCCATTAGGAACCCATCTTATGTTGCTGTGTGATTCCTGACCTGGGAAGCGCCGTGTTTCAGCGGCAGACAGGAACCTGTGATGGCTGTGCTCTCTGTCTACTAGTGGAGTAGGGAACCTGTGATGGCTGTTCCCTCTGTCTGTACTAGTGGTGTAGGGAACCTGTGATGGCTGTGCTCTCTGTCTGTACTAGTGGAGTAGGGAACCTGTGATGGCTGTGCCCTCTGTCTGTACTAGTGGAGTAGGGAACCTGTGATGGCTGTGCTCTCTGTCTGTACTAGTGGAGTAGGGAACCTGTGATGGCTGTTCCCTCTGTCTGTACTAGTGGAGTAGGGAACCTGTGATGGCTGTGCCCGTACTAGTGGAGTAGGGAACCTGTGATGGCTGTGCTCTCTGTCTGTACTAGTGGAGTAGGGAACCTGTGATGGCTGTGCCCTCTGGCTGTACTAGTAGAGTAGGGAACCTGTGATAGCTGTGCTCTCTGTCTGTACTAGTGGAGTAGGGAACCTGTGATGGCTGTGCCCGTACTAGTGGAGTAGGGAACCTGTGATGGCTGTGCTCTCTGTCTGTACTAGTGGAGTAGGGAACCTGTGATGGCTGTGCTCTCTGTCTACTAGTGGAGTAGGGAACCTGTGATGGCTGTGCTCTCTGTCTGTACTAGTGGAGTAGGGAACCTGTGATGGCTGTGCTCTCTGTCTGTACTAGTGGAGTAGGGAACCTGTGATGGCTGTGCTCTCTGTCTGTACTAGTGGAGTAGGGAACCTGTGATGGCTGTGCTCTCTGTCTGTACTAGTGGAGTATGGAACCTGTGATGGCTGTGCGCTCTGTCTGTACTAGTGGAGTAGGGAACCTGTGATGGCTGTGCTCTCTGTCTGTACTAGTGGAGTAGGGAACCTGTGATGGCTGTGCTCTCTGTCTGTACTAGTGGAGTAGGGAACCTGTGAGGAGGTGTGCGGTGACAGGCCCACTGTGGAGGATTAAAGGCCCACTCTGTCTCTCTCTCTCTCTCTTCTCATCTCTCTCTCGCTCTCTCTGTCCTCATCTCTCTCTCTCTCTCTCTCTCTGTGTCCTCATCTCTCTCTCTCTCTCTCTCTCTCTCTCTCTCACTCCCTCTCTTTCTCTCACTCTCTCTCTCACTGTCTTTCGCCCCCCCCGTTTCTCTGAAGTGACAGACAGTGTCATTCTCGTCACTCAGAGGGGACCTCGTCCCAGGCTGACAGAGTCGCTTCAGCGTTCTTCTCCATTCCCACCGCAGCGCAACGCCACACAAAATTAGTAACCAGATATGGCAGTGGCGCGATGCTAGTGCGAATAATACCACACACTCGAGGGAGCCCAGAGCTGTGAGATTAGCACAGACAATTAATACAAGACATGTCTGCGAGAGGGCCTCTGAATATCTTTATGTTGTTTAAGCCACTACGACTCGAAAACTGAAACTGTCCCTGTGTGTCAGTATTCGAGCGAGTGTGTGCGTGTTCATGTCTGTGTGTGTGTGTGTGTTGCGGAATTGAAACCCTAATTTTGACAGGTGTTTTGATGTCATCTTTCTTTTTTTACAGCCCCGAAGTCGTGTACTGTACAGTAGCTTGTCACAGACATACTTGTCCATTGAAAATCACTGACAACGGTAATGGTAACATTCCTGGCCTGTAATCCATGTGTAAGTGAAGGAAGGAAGTGTGTGCGGTCTATGTAAGCACAGCTAGGCCCTCCCTGCGTACAGGCTTGATAGAATAAAAAGCATTATTCATACTCAAATGAGGCCTGATGAGCACAGATGACCTCACCTCTTCCTGTTGCCAAACAAAAGCTTCATTTTTATAACAGAGATGGGGGGAAATGTGGAGTACAGAAGATCCCTGGCTCGTCCCACCATCCAGAATGTGCCCTCTACAAAGACAACAAAAAACTTTTAGCGACAGCCTTTGTTTGACCTTGTTAGCGCCAGCGCATTTGGGTAATCTGTGCTTAATTATTTTTTTCCCCTCTCTTCTACATAATACTACAACTTGTGCTCAAACCACAAGCATTTAAGACGTGGCAATTTATTTAATTTTTTTTTTTTTTTGCACATTCCAATGCCATTATGTTACATTGTTGCCGAATAAAGGCTGGTATTATGCTCCCGCGGTAAAGGGCAGAAGTGGACGGAGTTTTTATCTGCTGAACGAATCAATCAGGATTATGTCAGCTGAAAAGAATCACAGACAGCAGTCGCCAGTGTGTGTGTGTATTTGAAATGTTGCTTATTTAAAGGGGAGCTATTTGTTGGTCGTGAATACATGGGGGTGACTGAGACGTCATTTCTCGGTACAGAGAGGATCTCTTCTATTTATTTTATCCTCTGTGGGAGGATTGGAAGGGCGCTCATTATCATTTCAGCAGAAATGATTAGGAGATCAAATAGAGATCGAATGCCATTTCCTTCCATTAATGCGGGGGATTTAGTGCGTCTGTCATGGCATGGCTGTCCGGCTGCCTGTGGGAAAAAGACAGAGGGAAGAATGGACGAGAGGATTAAGAGGGGACCGGGGCTTGGCAAGGGAGTGCAGGGCTATTCATTAGCAGGGCCCAAAGAGAGGCACACTGACATGCAGAGAGGGAGAGGGAGAGAGGGAGAGAGGAGAGAGAGAGAGAGAGAGAGAGAGAGAGAGAGAGAGAGAGAGAGAGAGAGAGAGAGAGAGAGAGAGAGAGAGAGAGAGAGAGAGGAGGGAGAGGGATGAGCCTTGAGCAGTAGCTCTACCACACAAAATGGAGGGTAAAGGCAAAAAGCAGTGATCACACGGTCAAGTTTGCCCTCCACATTGTGCAAACCTACTCATGCAACACTTTGCCCTGCTTTGAGACTCACACGTGTTAGGGTGAGGGTCCTGCCCTCTGGGGCCACATTCAAACAACCCTCCTTAATGTTGGGCCTAACAGGCTGCTAATGCCTTGCCAGTCACACAACCAACCCTCAAGTCACGACTATGACATAAAAAAAAAAGAAGTGCCATTTGTTTTGTCAACTTAGGCTCAAAATGTGACTGAATGTTAGAATCGGGAGTTGGGAGTAATGCACTCGGTGTTCTGTGATCTGTGAGTTCAAATCCCTCCGCTCTGGCTCAGAGGGTTATTTTCCTCATCAGGAGCACTAAAACCGTTGCATACTTCTTCCGTCTGAATAGCCATTTTCTCTGTGTTGTATTTATGTATTGAGAAAAAAAGGTAATAGATCAAGCACATTCCATTATTCTCTTATAAGATCATTAGCAAATATAATTAGATATGAAAGAAAGTAATTTGGAAAAGAGGGGGAAAAAACGCTATCAGGCAAAGAAGACAGATTGTTGCATCAGAGTGTTTGGGCTTAAATTGCTCAGCGGAGGTATTATCTATCCAACCATCTTCTTCTCAGAAATAGTCACTGGGAGAGGGAGGGAACTCACTCCAGCCCACTGTTTCTCAGCCAAGAACTAGCTTCTTCCTGTACACCCATGTCTCATACAATACCTACGGGTAAAGGAGGAATAAATCAAATAAATAACATCTAAAACAACAATACCTACATTGTGTAGTGCCATTCTTTAAAAAAATACAATATCAGACAGAGCGGAATAGGCCCCTTCCCTCCTGCATATATGGATTCTCCTTTTGTACTTTTGTCCTACCGAAAAAAGGAAACACAAATCTTCCTCCTTGATGCAGTATAGCTGGGAACCAATTCATTGTGCCACTACCACATGTAGGAGTTTGTCACTGTTTCAACACGGTAGTGTGCTTTCTAATGGGGATCTGAGCAGAAACAGCCATAAACACAAAATCCTCACTCACCGCAAATGTGCTGTTTTCTTCTTTAGTGGTGCTTTAAGGGACGGGGGTGGATGTGGATTCCTCTAGTCTTTTTGAATTGCAGCAAATGGTATTCATAAACATCCTGTATTCATTAAAACCTTCTAAAAATATGATTTGGGTGCACTTCCTCGTGCTCAAGCGGTGGTGTGTGCTGTTCATATTTACATATTTATAAATACTGGGCTGTACAATGAGGCCTACCTTTGCCAAAAACAACACTTTTCTACTGTCGCCGGATGCCTGGGAGAGAACAAAGGCCTCAGAGGCACCTTCAATGGCAGTACTCTATGCAACTGACTGCTTGCCAGCCTGCAGCAGACTCAAATGTACATAGGGCCAGGGCGTCAGTCACTTCCGTGGCACTTATGTTACAGCTAAACTCAAGTCTCATGCAGTCAAACCCACATCATTAGAGGACTAGCACTCAATCTACAACATTTGGAGGCTAGGGTTATCTGGGGGAATTACTTCTCCTGCTTTAGTTTTGGCCTCATCAGAATTACACATATTCATTTCCAACCTTTACATGGAAATAACAAATACAGAGCTCAACACAATGTAAAATAGAAGCATTTATGCTGTTTTCCATAGTAACTGGTTAGCTTAGTCTTATGTAGTCAGGTGAGAGACTATGCTTAGAGACCCCCACTCGAACACTAGTATTTCCCAAGGCAGTTTACAACACATGCTCTCAGTCTTGTGTTAGGCCATTGTTCTTGTCCTTGTCCGTCCACCTATTCATTTATGCATTCTGTTTGGCATGACACAGGTATTAACACAGGGTGGATCCTGGAGCTATGTGTCCTCTTACCATATGCCTGGGTATCTAGAGCCCTCTACTCCAGTAAATGGCCATTCTGACTGTTATCTCACAGTTTACCAGTAGATGGCGTCCTCACCCTTTCAGCATTTTCAATAGTCCCATTGACTACGGAGCGTTTTTACAATTCATTGTAAAATATATACGTTCTCATACAAATAATGATCGAATCAGTTGTCACAGATATAGAGAGTCTTGCTGACCTGATGCGGTTGTTTAAATTGTAGCGTTTACCCATCCCAATATCATTTGTTTACATAATACATGTAAGGCTTTTCCTAATGGTAGGATTCCTTACATTATAATGATAAAGTGTTGTAGACTACAGCATTAACCAGATAGTATTTGTTTTAAACAGTATTGACCTGGTATGATAAGCAGTAGTTGTTTTTAAGATGACACACACACACAAGTGGAATGTCAACGAGGTCCTTGGGTTGGCTGGTGAGGTGCATCTGTTCTGCACCCGAATGGGAAATTAAAACTGAGAGGAAGTTATGAGGAATCCATAAAGTTGGCCTGGAAATCTCCTGCTCGCAATGGCAGTTGTTTGGGGAGAAGAAATGTCGTGCTTAAATAATAACATTCCAGGTGGCTTTAGTTAATGAACAGTGAAAATCAAATATGGAGCTTAAGCTGTAACTCGTTACTGGAAGGCTGTTTTTTTTTTTTCAAGGGAAATCACGAGGAGAAGCCACCCTTGAGAGACCAGATACTTTTTATGCAAAGTAAAACATTTCTTTGTTTATTAGGTGGACTACGACAACATATTTAGTTTAGTGGGGGGGGGACATTTAGTCTGATTCCTTATTGAATGGTTGACTAATGATAGATTGATGCGTGAATGGTATAAAACCAACAGACTGTTCCGTCATATTGCCATGTAAAATGCACACATGACATACGCAGGCTTAGTCTGCCATCTAGTGGTCAAAGTTGGCTCTGGCAGCATTTCCTTAGACTGCATCACACATACAGTACCATGCAGACGAGGCTGCAAAATGATGGACAGAACAGTGATGCTCTCTCTTTAAGAGATTAAAGCAGTTGTGTGCAGCATGTCTTCAAAGCTAACTCCCGGGGATGGTTGTTTTAATTTGCACAGGATGTTTCAAGTGTGAATTATGATCGCTAATAACTACGGTTCTGGTTGTACGGCACACCCACATCTCCACATCTTCCGGCGTTAATACCAGATAAGCCCGGAGAGCTACTTTAATTATCTTTAGAATCTTCACCTGCCTTTTCTAAACTGTTTGACGTAGGAGTTTTAAGCGAACGTACACTGCATCGTGATTTGAGGGTGACGGTGTGATTGTGTCTAATACAAAAGAGAGTAGGTGTCAGCGATATTGTTCTTTGGGAAAGCCAAAGGATGTTTTGTCCGTTTTTAGTGTTCCGTTGCTCTGCACCGACTCTTCATTTCATTTTCGATATCTTCGCCGTGACAGCACAATCAAATAAACACGTTTTCATTTAATTTAGTCCGTTTCGTGACGGCACTTTAAACGAACATGACATGGAAATGCATTCAGTAGATTTCATTGCCAAATAAATTTCCCACAAAGTTGTCGAGGGAATGAAACTGTGAATGGAAACAGGGGTTGTATATTATTTATCGCTCCCATTGTTTCAGAACTTCAAGATAAGAGTGTTTTAAATGTCCGGGATTCAAACTTGCATTCTAATTGCTTACTTCAGTTCATGATCACCACGTTATCACACTTATCTAGCAAACAAACTTGCTTGGAAAAAGTATGGAAATCCTTTTACTGCCAGTGTCTCATACCATTTTTAGTCTGCAACCTTTGCTAAACACCTCACAACCTCACCCCTGAGTCCCTGTTAGAGGCCTAGCCTACATTTGAACTAAGTTTAGAAATGTGACATTTAGTCATCGCAATGTTAGAAGTTTGTCAGCCGTACATGTGTAATGCTAATGCTAATTGTTGGTTCCAGAACAGAATGTCAGTTTCTGTTTTGCTCCTACTTCACCCTATATGATGTTTGTTACAGTAAGAGGCGGCCATTTTGTGTGTATAACTGCTATGCTATGTTTAGTGTCAGAATGGTTGTGTTGTGGATGTGGTGGGGGCCGGGGCAGTCGTGTTAATCTGCGTTTGTTCTCTTAACTGTAGTTCATCTGTGGGTAGGAGAGGAGGAAGGCCATGGAGCCCTGGGCCCCGCGCTGACCCTCGACCCTAACCTCGCGCTGCCTAACCTAGCTGACACTGAGACGCACGACGCAGCCTCTCTTAACAGAGACTAACTCCCGCCCGAGCACCCGGCTGGAGCAAGGCAGGAACATGATGATGGTGATGATGAAGGAACACACTATATCAAAGACTTTATTTAAAACATGCTACCATCAAACAAGAGAAGTCATTCAAAATGAACTATGAAGGAGTGTTTCTGCCCTGTGGGAGGATGGAGAGGAGACTGAGAGACATACCTCCTGAAATGACTTGTAGAGGCCACTGGATGTGACAGACAGACAGACAGTGACTTGAACCATTCTGTTTCCTGTCCTCTCATGGATGACTCCTCCCTCCATCTTCTGTCTTCTTCATGTCTCTCCTTTGATTTGATGTTTTTGATGAAACTACCTGCTAAATGACAGTACCTAACACGCCCCTACTATGACACATTCCTTGATCCAAGATGGCGTCCATCAAAAAAAATGACAAAAAAAAATGTGATAATATTCCCGACTGAACTGTTGTGCTGACCCTGTGCTTCACCTGTACGACAGACTCTCTCTCTCTCTCCTATCAGACCCAGTACAAAGACAGGTATTCAATGACCCCTGGGTCACAGTAATGGTATTGTCCCTGGACTGTACCATTCCCACTCTTGTCCTGCTGGAGCTGTAGCTTTAACTCGCTCCTTTTGACCAGACCAACCATCTATGGAGACCAAGCACACTTATTGCCACGCACATTTTAGTTGCTATTTTCTACCCTGTTTCAGGGCACAATGCTCTGTGTGTCAAAAACAAATTAACAGAGAGAAGAAAAAAAAGAGGAAAAACTAGAAACTAAACCCGAAGTATGACATACTCTGACAATCTTTTCCTGTGCTAGCTAACTAAGAGAGAGCGGTAGTTTTCCGATAGGACGGGGATGTTAGTAGATGTGAGAACGAGAAGAGAAAGCCTGAGCATTGTACAGTACAGTGTGATGATGGGCAGAGGACTGAGGATCCTCACCCC
>NC_056440.1:59862016-59967016 GCF_018296145.1 Oncorhynchus tshawytscha
AGGCCGAGCAAAGGGAAGAGAGAAGGAGGGAAGGAAAATAAAAGACGGGAGGGTGAGGGGAGGAGGACAGAGGGAGATAAGGACAGGCAAAGCTTGTGTGGGGGAAAGCACTGATAATAAGGTTTAAAAAGTTATGCCAGAAAAAATAAGCCAAGAAATTTAAGCTTTGCAGGAAATAAAGCTTCGCCAGATTTATACCGTATAACACATTGCAGATCACACGCTGAAAAGCAACCCGACCTCACAGAAGGAAGTGAAGTCTTGATCTTGTTCTAAACCTGGTCGTCACTGAGAAAGGTACGTATATTCATCATAACGGACTGTATTAAGAATAGTGCTTTCCAATAACCCTCAGCTTAGTCCTCTTGCCTGGAAACACAGTGACTGTTACTGATACCCGCAGACCACTTAGCCGTGCTGGAAACATGTTTGCGACGGCCAGAGACCGGGTTGCCCTTGTAATGTCTGCCATAGGAGAGAGATAGATCATGTTATGGCGATATGAGCAGTTTGAAGGGGACTTACTCAATACAGAAACCTCTCCATCCCGGCCCTCCTCTGTTCCTGAGCCCTGGGAAGTGTGATGTTTTCATTCGTCCTCTCTTCTGTTGTTTTCTCTTAATTGGCTCAGAGGCCTTGAGCAGCACCTGGCATATATCGGGGCGAGCCGACATGATCTGCTCTGTTTAGGACACCGTCTCCTCTGGCTGTTCAGCTCCCACGGTTAGCCTGACACACACATCACTCTCTGTTCTCTGTTAGCCACTGCCTCAGTCATAACGCTCCTTTTTTGACACAGGCTCGTTTTTATCGTTATCCTTTCGAAGAAGGTCAAACGGATGTTTCCACCAGGCGTATCTACAGTATGAGTGGTTTATTACCTTTCAGTCCAAATGAACTATTTCTTATTGTTTCTATCTCTCCCTTTCCCTTGCACAAGCACACAGAGACTGTAGCCGACACTCTTACAGACTTGGGCATCCATGATCTGCCTGCAGTGACAGGACAGCCATAGACTGTGCAGTCTTTAGCCATAGACTGTGCAGTCTTTATTCTCCCACAGTCTTTAGCTCTTGACGGACAGTGGGAGAATAAAGCTGGAGTAGAGACAAACGCTTACGAACTGTCCATCCCCCAGGCCGGCTCCTCTGCTCCCAGACACATGTGCACACACACACACACGCACACACGCACGCACGCATGCACACACACACACACACACACACACACACACACACACACACACACACGCACACATACACACACGTGCATGCACACACACACACACTGACCTGGTCCTGCTGAGACAAGTTGACATACAGGCCTCATCACATGATGAATTTACTACTCCATACCCTTGAGCCCTAACAGTCCTCAGCCAACACAGTGGGCGAGGCTGCAGTTTGTGTCTGCTCAACGGAGACGACACTCTGCCACTGCAGGTACAGAGGCTCTGACCACTGGAGAAGCTTGACCTTACAGTGTGTGGTTTATAGTCCTAGTTGAATGGCATCTACAAACACGAAGAAATCAGCTGTTTTAGTGGAATAGAGACAAAGGAGCAGAGAGGGGGTGAGAGAGAGATAGAAAGGCACACTATTTTGAGGAACTTATTAACAGCTCCTTCTGGTACAACAATGAATAACCTAGTTCAGTATTTAACATGGGACTGAATCCCCAGTGAGGACTTTTAACTTTCTTTGATGCATCAACACCCCCTCCCCTCTGCCTCTCCATAAGTGTATTTCTTAGTGTTATGTGTGTTGGTTTTTCTAGTTAACCAGAGAAATAGACCAGATCGCTATTCCCCGAACTTCAGCCTAATTTTACATCAACACACAGAGACTTCTGAAAGCTCTTAATACAGGGACATTTTTTTTTAAATGAAGTCAATCCCTCAAGGCCTTTGGATATAAATACAAATATTTTTGGTAAATCTATAGACATGTACCTTGAATCAGAGTAAAAATGAATAAGGTGGACCAGGGTTCCCCAACTGGTGGCCCGACCACCGAGTTTGGCACGCGGGTGGTTTTATTTGGTCCCCAATATTTTCTGAGCAAAAATAAGATAAAATCATATTATTCATTTTGGGGAATTTTCATTGTTGGACATAAAAGACTGTAAAAACACCAGAAAATCATCTCCAAGTGATTTACATTTTGTAAATCTGTTCCCAAGTATCCCCACGCATAATAGAGAGACACGTGATAATATACAGATGTCAGCAAGGTTTGAAATGATTATATGTTTTAGTCAAATATCTGTTTGGGCTTTGTGCGGTCAATTTGCAGTCTACAAATTATTGTAATATGTTCCGGCCCCATGACCACCAAGGCCAACGACAGAATCTAGTTGATAACTCCTGGGGTATACATTCTAATGCTTTTTCCCAGCCATTACATTTCCCTGTCGGATGTTTACAGATCCATGCTAATGGACGAATGCATGCTACTGTAACGTAGAGCTGGGACGTTAAACCGAAAATGATCGACCCCGACAGTACCGATCACTTATCGCAGGCATTTTGCTATAGGCTTGTATTTCAAGCCTATAGTATAGAAATGAAATACGTTTGCTAATATGGGTGATGTTAATGGGACAATTGATGGCTACAACCATCAAACTAGTAGTCGTAGTAGTTTAAAGTTTTTTTTTTTAAAACTGTGGTGAACATAAATATTAGATGGGGGCAGTGGAAAGGTAGGCTCCTAGATGGCAGGTAATCGTTGCGATAAGCCTTCACTGGCCGCCTACTCGTCTTCTTTCTGGAACATCAATGTTATAAACTTATCGTTCTATTTATTGTTGTCGCATCAATTCAAGCATTTTATCGCAATATGGATTTTTGTCCGTATCGCCCACCTCTACAGTACACTCTTAGAAAAAAAGGGATGTCAAATCAAATCAAATCAAATTGTATTTGTCACATGCTCTGAATACAACAGGTGTAGAACTGACAGTGAAACTCTTACAAGCCCTTAACCAACAATGCAGTTTTAAGAAAATACCCCCCAAAAAAAAAAAGTAAGAGATAAGAATAACAAATAATTAAAGAGCAGCAGTAAATAACAATAGCAGGGCTATATACAGGGGGTTCCGGTACAGAGTCAATGTGAGGGGGCACCGGTGTCGAGGAACCTAAAAGGGTTCTTTGACTGTCCCCGTAGCAGAACCCTTTGAAGAACCCTTTCTGGTTCCAGGTGGAACGCTTTTGTTTCCATGCGGAACCTTTTTGGGTTCCATTTAGAACCCATTCCACAGAGATTTCTACTTGGAACCAAAAAGGGTCCTACCTGGAACCAAAAACGGTTCCCCTATGGTGACAGTCTCAGAACCCTTTTGTAACCCTTTTTTCTAAGTGTACCGTAACGCTTAGAAATAATGACTAGGATGCCCCAGAAAGGGTTATAGGTCAGAATAAGGGGGTGTAGATGTATAGGTTGGACATGGAGGGTGAGGTGGTACTTAGGTGATTGGGAGTGCTGTTTGCTGACTAAACTCTGAGCCTTTACAACACGCAAGCTATTATTGGCCGACAGATGGTGCATCACATTTTAATGCTCACACCTTCTGTGGCTCTCTTTCCCTCCCCAGACTCCCCCCTCAGAGGAATGGAGCATAGCGCTACTCTTTAATACACAACACTCTCTCTCCCTCCCCAGACTCCCCCAGAGGAATGGAGCATAGCGCTACTCTTTAATACACAACACTCTCTCTCCCTCCCCAGACTCCCCCTCAGAGGAATGGAGCATAGCGCTACTCTTTAATACACAACACTCTCTCTCCCTCCCCAGACTCCCCCCCTCAGAGGAATGGAGCATAGCGCTACTCTTTAATACACAACACTCTCTCTCCCTCCCCAGACTCCCCCCTCAGAGGAATGGAGCATAGCGCTACTCTTTAATACACAACACTCTCTCTCCCTCCCCAGACTCCCCCCTCAGAGGAATGGAGCATAGCGCTACTCTTTAATACACAACACTCTCTCTCCCTCCCCAGACTCCCCCTCAGAGGAATGGAGCATAGCGCTACTCTTTAATACACAACACTCTCTCTCCCTCCCCAGACTCCCCCTCAGAGGAATGGAGCATAGCGCTACTCTTTAATACACAACACTCTCTCTCCTCCCCAGACTCCCCCCTCAGAGGAATGGAGCATAGCGCTACTCTTTAATACACAACACTCTCTCTCCCTCCCCAGACTCCCCCCTCAGAGGAATGGAGCATAGCGCTACTCTTTAATACACAACACTCTCTCTCCCTCCCCAGACTCCCCCCCCTCAGAGGAATGGAGCATAGCGCTACTCTTTAATACACAACACTCTCTCTCCCTCCCCAGACTCCCCCTCAGAGGAATGGAGCATAGCGCTACTCTTTAATACACAACACTCTCTCCCTCCCTGGAGCATAGCCCTCTTTAATACAGACTCCCCCCCAGACTCCCCCTCAGAGGAATGGAGCATAGCGCTACTCTTTAATACACAACACTCTCTCTCCCTCCCCAGACTCTCCCCTCAGAGGAATGGAGCATAGCGCTACTCTTTAATACACAACACTCTCTCTCCCTCCCCAGACTCCCCCCTCAGAGGAATGGAGCATAGCGCTACTCTTTAATACACAACACTCTCTCTCCCTCCCCAGACTCCCCCCTCAGAGGAATGGAGCATAGCGCTACTCTTTAATACACAACACTCTCTCTCCCTCCCCAGACTCCCCCACTCTCTCTCAGAGGAATGGAGCATAGCGCTACTCTTTAATACACAACACTCTCTCTCCCTCCCCAGACTCCCCCCTCAGAGGAATGGAGCATAGCGCTACTCTTTAATACACAACACTCTCTCTCCCTCCCCAGACTCCCCCCTCAGAGGAATGGAGCATAGCGCTACTCTTTAATACACAACACTCTCTCTCCCTCCCCAGACTCCCCCCCCTCAGAGGAATGGAGCATAGCGCTACTCTTTAATACACAACACTCTCTCTCCCTCCCCAGACCCCCCCTCAGAGGAATGGAGCATAGCGCTACTCTTTAATACACAACACTCTCTCTCCCTCCCCAGACTCCCCCCCAGAGGAATGGAGCATAGCGCTACTCTTTAATACACAACACTCTCTCTCCCTCCCCAGACTCCCCCTCTCCCTCCCCAGACTCAGAGGAATGGAGCATAGCGCTACTCTTTAATACACAACACTCTCTCTCAAACACAAACACAAACACACATGCTCACCTCTCTGTCAGTATTTGTCTCTTATGGAGACTTGAACACCTTACCTTCTTTCTCTGTTTGTCATGCACACTCTGTACATATCCACGGCAGCACACAAACATACACATCATTCTGTCATGTATGTGTGCATGTAGAGATACCGTATGATTCCTTATACTGTACATGTTAATTAGAGACTGCTTTGTGATATTAGAGGACTTCCCTGTACAGTTAACATGTTTTCTTCACCTCCCAAAGAAATGTATTGCTTTCCTCCTCAAAGTGATATTTCAAGATTTTGGCAATGAGGCCCTTGAGCAATGAGTTGCTAACTAGCATTAGCGCAATTTCTAACTGGAGTTAGAAATGACTGGAAGTGTATGGGTATCTGGTTCACAAAACTAGCTCTAAATTCCTTTATACTAGACACATTATAGACATAAAAATATCCCCAAGTTCGTCTGACTCTGGGGAAGTAGATAAAGGGCCTCGTTGCCAAAATCCCGAAGTATCCCTTTAATAATGATGTCATTTGTAATTTATTCAGAACATATTGTGGTCATCTTTATACATAGAAATTCAAACACAGCAATATAAAAGGCTATTTTAAAGATGGCAACAAGGTTTCCCTAACAAAAGTACAAATGGTTTGGCTAACTTTACATGTGCCATTCTTTATTTCTACACTTAGAGTGGCGTATGTCGTGCCAAAATGGTTAGTTGAGCCATGCCTTGTTTCTAGGAAACCATTTAATCATGTGACCAAACATTTATGAAGAGTTCATCATTTCATGGAGTTTGTGAAGGAAGAACCCATGTGGCCTTTTATAAAAGGCTATTTTAAAGTTGGCGACAACATTTCTCTAATACAAGTGAAAAGGGTTTGGCTTGGTTAACTTTACTTGTGCCATTTTTATTTCTAAATTTAGGCTCAATCCCAATACCCTCTCTTAGCCCCCCCTTAGCCCTACCCTTGTTTTCAGGGGTCCCTCGGTGATGGAGTGTCTCTCAAAAACTAAGCAACTAGTGGTAGGGAGAGGTAAATAATCCTAAGGAATGGGACATCACTCGCACACAGCAAAAGCCGCCAAAGGATAGCCTACCACGCAATTCATTGACTACGAGCCTTGTGTTTTTCACAATGTAGCCATCCTCTGGCTGCCATGGCTGTGATTCAACGTAGAGTAGTATCGAAGCAGGATCATTCATTTACATAATAGCAGCTTGACATGTAACAAATCAAATCAAACTGCATTTGTCACACAGTGTAGACCTTACAGTGAAATGCTTACTTACAAGCCCTTAACCAACAGTGCAGTTCAAGAAAGAGTTCAGAAAATGTTGACCAAATAAAAGAAAGTAAAAAATAATAAAAAGCAACAGAAGAAAATAGCAATAACGAGGCTATATACAGGGGGTACCGGTGCCGAGTCAATGTGCGGAGGTAAAGGTAGTCGAGGTCATTTGTACAAGGAGGTAGGGGTGAAGTGACAATGCATAGATAATTTACAGCGAGTAGCAGCAGAATACAAAACAAATGGGGGGGTGTCAATGTAAATAGTCCGGTGGCCATTTGATAAATTGTTCAGCAGTCTTATGGCTTGGGGGTAGAAGCTGTTAACGAGCCTTTTGGTCCTAGACTTAGCGCTCCGGTACCGCTTGCCGTGCGGAAGCAGAGAAAACAGTCTATAACTTGGGTGACGGGTATCTCTGACAATTTGTTGGGCCTAGTATATAGGTCCTGGATGGCTGGAAGCTTGGCCTCTGTGATGTACTGGGCCGTACGTGTAACCGATGTGAAATGGCTAGCTAGTTTGCGGTGGTGCGCGCTAATAGCGTTTCAACCAGGTGACGTCACTCGCTCTGAGACCTGAAGTAGTTGTTCCCCTTGCTCTGTCAGTTGGTGACGTGTTCAGAGGGTCCCTGGTTCGAGCCCGGGGCGAGGGGACAGAAGTTATACTGTTACATTACATTTCGTCAGTCCCCTTTCCCCGACATTAATATAACAGTTTAACTTTTTTCCATCCCCGGTAGTCCACGAACAGCTCCTTTGTCTTGCTCATATTGAGGGAGAGGTTGTTGTCCCGGTTGTTGTCCTGGCACCACACTGACAGATCTCTGACCTCCTCCCTATAAGCGGTCTCGTTGTTGTCGGTGATCAGGCCTACCACTGTTGTGTCGTCAGCAAACCTAATGATAGTGTTGGAGTCGTGTTTGGCCACGCAGTCATGGGTGAACAGGGAGTACAGGAGGAGAATAAGTACACACCCCTGAGGGGCCCCAGTGTTGAGGAGCAGCGTGGCAGACATGTTGTTGCCTACCCTCACCACCTGGGGGCGGCCTGTCAGGAAGTCCAGGATCCAGTTGCAGAGGGAGGTGTTTAGCGCCAGGGTCCTTACCCTAGTGATGAGCTTCGTGGGCACTATGGTGTTGAACAATGAGCTGTAGTCAATGAAAAGCAGTCTCACATAGGTGTTCCTTTTGTCCAGGTGGGAAAGGGCAGTGTGGAATGCGATAGAGATTGTGTCATCGTGGATCTGTTTGGGCGATATGCGAATTGTAGTGTGTCTAGGGTATTAGGGAGAACGCTGTTGATGTGAGCCATGACCAGCATTTCAAAGCACTTCATGGCTACCGAAGTGTGTGCTATGGGGCGGTAATCATATATGCAGGTTACCTTCGCTTCCTTCATCACAGGGATTATGGTGGTCTGCGTGAATCATGTAGGTTTTCCAGACTCGGTCAGGGAGAGGTTGAAATTGTCAGTGACGACACTTGCCAGTTGCTCCGCGCATGCTTTGTGTACTCGTCATGGTAATCCATCTGGCCCCGCGGCTTTTTGAAATTTTACCTGTTTACGGGTCTTGCTCACATCGGCTACCGAGAGTGGTATCACACAGTCGTCCAGAACAGCTGGTGCTCTCGTGCATGCTTCAGTGTTGCTTGCCTCGAGGCTCGTGTCACTGGACAGCTCGCATCTGGTTTTCCCTTTGTAGTCCGTAATAGTTTTCAAGCCCAGCCACATCCGATGAGCGTCAGAGCCGGTGTAGTGGGATTCAATCTTAATCCTGTATTGACGCCTTGCTTGTATGATGGTCCATCTGAGGGCATAGCGGTATTTGTTATAAGCGTCTGGATTAGTGTCCAGCTCCTTGAAAGCGGCAGCTCTAGCCTTTAGCTCGATACTGATGTTGCCTGTAATCCATAGCTTCTGGTTGGGATATGTGTGTAATGTCACTGTGGGGACGATGTTGTCGATGCACTTATTGATGAAGCCGATGACTGAGGTGGTATACTTCTCAATGCCATTGGATGAATCGCGGAACATATTCCAGTCTGTGCTAGCAAAACAGTCCTGTAGCGTAGCATCCGCATCATCTGACCACTTCCATATTGAGCGTGTCACTCGCACTTCCTGCTTTAGTTTTTGCTTGTAAGCAGGAATCAGTGGGATAGAATCATTGTCAGATTTGCCAAATGGAGGGGGGAGGGGGGGGGGCTTTGTATGCCTGTGGAGTTATATATTATTTAACTAGGCAAGTCAGTTAAGAACAAAATCTTATTTTCAATGACGGCCTAGGAACGGTGGGTTAACTGCCTTGTTCAGGGGCAGAACGACAGATTTTTACCTTGTCAGCTCGGGGATTCGATCTATCAACCTATCGGTTACTAGTCCAATGCTCTAACCACTAGACTACCTGCCACCCCCAGTAAAGGAGTGAAGGTGGTCTAGAGTTTTGTTTTCTCTGGTTGCACATGTGAGATGCTGGTAGAAATGAGGTAAAACGGATTTAAGTTTGCCTGCATTAATGTCCCCGGCCACTAGGAGCGCCGCTTCTAGATGAGCATTTTCTTCTTTGCTCATGGGCTTATACAGTTGGTTGAGTGCGGTCCTAGTGCCAGCATCGGTTTGTGATGGTAAATAGATGGCTACGAATAATATAGATGAGAACTCTTTTGGTAGATGGTGTGGTCTACAGCTCATCATAAGGCACTCTACCTCAGGCGAGCAATACCCCGAGACTTCTTTAACTTCTTATGGCTGGGGGGCAGTATTGAGTAGCTTGGATGAATAAGGTGTCCAGAGGTGCCCAGAGTAAACTGCCTGCTCCTCAGTCCCAGTTGCTAATATATGCATATTATTCATATATTTGGATAGAAAACCATCTAACGTTTCTAAAACTGTTTGGATGATGTCTGTGAGTATAACAGAACTCCTATGGCAGGCAAAAACCTGAGAAAAATTCCGACCAGGAAGTGGGAAATCTGAGTTTGGTCAATTTCCAATTCAGCCCCTATTGAAGTTACAGTGGGATATTGGTCATCTTGCACTTCCTAAGGCTTCCACTAGATGTCAACCATCTTTAGAAACTTGTTTGGTGCTTCTACTGTGAGGTGGGGCCGAATGAGAGGGGAATGAGTCAGAGGTTTGCCAGCAGTCACACGCCGGTCACGCGCATTTCACATGAGAGGTATCTCCCGTTCCTTTGCTTCTCTGAAGACAAGGGAGTTCTCCGGTTGAAATATTATTGAAAATGTATGTTAAAAACGGTCTGTAACGGAACTTTTTGACATTTTGTCTGCAACTAGTGAACGCGCTTCATGAGTTTTGATTAGTTTACCAAATGCGCTAACAAAAGTAGCTATTTGGACATAAATGATGGACATTATCGAACAAATCAAACATTTATTGTGGAAGTGGTATTCCTGGGAGTGCATTCTGATGAAGATCATCAAAGGTAAGTTAATATTTATAATGTTATTTCTGACTTCGGTTGACTCCAACATGGCGGATATATGTATTTGTTCTCTGAGCACCGTTCTCAGATTATAGCATGGTTTGCTTTTTCCGTAAAGCTTTTTTGAAATCTGACACAGTGGTTGCATTAAGGAGAAGGATATCATTAATTCCATGCATAACACTTGTATTTTCATCAGCATTTATAATGAGTATTTCTGTAAAATGATGTGGCTCTCTGTAACATCACCGGATGTTTTTGGAACTACTGAACATAACGCGCCCAATGTATACTAAGATTTTTTTATATAAATATGAACTTTATCGAACAAAACATACATGTATTGTGTAACATGAAGTCCTATGAGTGTCATCTGATGAAGATCATCAAAGGTTAGTGATTAATTCTATCTCTATTTCTGATTTTTGTGACTCCACTCTTTGGCTGGAAAAATGGCTGTGTGTGTTTTTGTGACTTGGCTCTGACCTAACATAATTGTTTGTGGTGCTTTCGCTGTAAAGCCTATTTGAAATCGGATACTGTGGTGGGATTAACAACAAGATTACCTTTGAAATGGTATGTTTGAGGAATTTTAATTATGAGATTTCTGTTGTTTTGAATTTGGCACCCTGCACTTTCACTTGCTGTTGTCATATCGATCCCGTTAACGGGATTTCAGGCCTAAGAAGTTTTAATATTAGACATCGGGCACCAGCTGATATTGACAAATAGACACACACTCCCACCCCTCGTCTTACCAGACATAGCTTCTCTGTTTTGCCGGTGCATGGAAACTCCCGCCAAACTCTATATTATCTGTGTCGGCGTTTGGCTATGACTCGGTGAAACATAAGATATTACCCTTTTTAATGTCCCGTTGGTAGGACAATCTTGATCGTAAGTCAACTATTTTATTTTCCAATGATTGCACGTTGGCCAATAGAACGGATGGCTGTAGGGGTTTACTCGCTCGCCGTTGAATTCTCAGATGGCAGCCCGACCTCCGCCCCCTTTTTCTCTGTCTGTTCTTCATGCAAATGATGGGGATTTAAAACGTCATCCATCCTCTCCGGTGCCATTCTACACTTTCACATTTCCTTTACTCAGTCGTGATTAACCAGTGGAAGCAATTAAAACCACTGTTCTGCACTAATATTTATACCAAAGGTTTAAGGGTCCAAACACAGATCGGCTACATAGCTACATAGGCATACAGGTATTGCATACAGGCAAGAAAAGAGTTAGCTACAGTACATTGCTTTGGCTGCATTACATCACAAGTATCTTCAATCTCTAACGTCAACGTTACTAGCTACAATAAAGAACATTGACAAATGATGGACTTTAAAATATATATATGAAAAGCAAGGCAAGCATACAAAATTGCTCATTCAATTTGCAGTAAATGCATCCACTTACAACCACTGGGTTTCACAAGATGACAGCCTGGTTTGCTGGTTTGCTCAGGAGTCCCTAAAACATTAAAAGGATAGTTCACCCATTTAAAAAATTACACATTGGTTTCCTTACCCTGCAAGCAGTCTATGGACAAGATATGACAGCAATCCATGCTTTGATTTTGTTTCCAATTTTCCAAATGCTTACATTTTAGCATTTGTGGGACAAATCCCATTCAAGTCATGGTACTGATATTAGCATTTTTCCCATATCATGTTCAAGTCATCTACAAGTGACTTTGTTGAGCTTCACAATCAGTTGTAGATACTTTTGGAGGATGATGTGAGGAAAATGCTAATATCAGTAACAGGAATTGGATGGGAATTGTGCCACGAATACTAAACGTTATCGTGTGGAAACAGTGCCAGGGGACCCTAAACCAAAGCATGGATTGCTGTCATGCCTTGTCCATGGTGCTTAGAGGGTAAGGAAACCAATATGCAATTTTGGTGAACTATCCCTTTAAACAACACAAATTACAAATCATACAAATGCCAAATGCTCATATAGCAATCTAAATGTATAGCTAGCTGGCTAATGTTAGCTAGTCAGATAGCATGTTAAATAGCAATTTTCGTAAGTTGACGTCATGGCAAACAAATATGCACCATTGTTTGTCTCTACATGAACTAACGTATTCCTCTTAACTGTATATTTTTTTATTTGAACTTCAATTCTAATATTGTTGTCAGACATTATTCTTGAAGCAACCTTCCAGGGTTGGGTAACAGAGCTTCATGGGAGTTTTGGGAAGCACTTGATAGAAAGTCTGCAGCTCGATTCGCTTTCTTTGGAGAGCCAAGTAGAGGGCTGAAAAGGAGCTACGCTCAAAGTTGATTTGGGGGACCACTATGACTCGATGGGGCTCGCAGGATTGCGCAAAATGAAGTGGGAGGGCTAAGGGGAGGGGCTAAGGGGAGGGGCTAAGGGGAGGTTATTTGGATTGAACCTTAGGTGAGAGTGGGGTAAGCTGTACCATAGGGTTCGTTGAGATGCCCATCTTTTCTAGCAAAACGTACACAAAATGAATCATGTGACCAAATAATTAGGAAGAGGTCATCCTGTCACGGAGTCTGTGAAGGAAGAAAACACATGGACAAATTTATATGCAAGATAGGTCCAAAAAACATATTTTCACAAAGTCAAATGAGTTTATTGTGTTATAGGTTTCATGATGCTTGTATATAAACCAAATTAGATAGTTTCAAATGTGTTTTATACATCACTTCGGGTATCTATAAGCTACAATATGAGCTCCTAAACCTGGCATGAAAGTGTATGATTGTAGCTGTGAGGGTTACTATAGTCAAATGGTTGGTTTGGGGTAAATTGTGTTTTTTGGCAAGGGGCTAGTTGAGCCAAGGGATGATTATATTTGGTCAGTTTTATGCATAGTATGCATAGTATATTTGCCATTTGTTATGCATATGAACTCACGATAGTGCATTTGTATTGTTACAGAGCAGACATCTTCATGCCCCGTGTATTGACATATAAAACAAGCAGGGCTCTAACTCCCCTTAAGGTTATTGAGAGACCAGACGAGGAAGTGAGAGAAGGGCCGGTCCATTCGACCCTCAGCAATGGGATGAACAGATAGACCTTATGACACTGAAGAGGTACATTGAAAAAAGAGAAACCAAACATGTACCTGTGTGAAAGAGAGTCTATGATAGAGAAGCAGAGGCACCAATGTCTTGTCCAATAACACGGATTCTAAATATATCAAAAATCTCACGGACCAGTTTTATCAGCTTAGTAGCCTTGAATACATCTTACTCCAAGGCTTACCCCTTCCCTATGTTCAATTTCCTCCATACCCAGGGTAAGAGAACACTTTTATGTTATGTTAGGACTCCTGATTATTCCCACTGAAACACAGCATCCTAAAATATATGTAGATATCTTTGTTAGAACGAAGACTATATTTCCCTTGACGTCGTGATGTTGAGTGTACAATATGGATCAATATGCCCCACTCTCCCATATCACGCCAATGAGACAACTGATTTTAGCATGAAGCTCTAGCCATTGCCACTGATCAATCAGTGTGTAGTACAGTCTATAAGAGAGTGCATGTTAGAGTCTTTGTAATGTGTGTCATGCTTCTAAACCCTTAATAACACACAGGGAGGAAATGAGACAGACTAGCCCCCCCCACACACACACACACACAGCCTTCTCCCTTCATTCTCAGGGTAGAATGACTGTTTGTGAGCATCTGAAAGTCATTAGAGGCTCTGCAGTCTGTCAATTGCCAACACACACACATACACACACACGCACACACACACGCAAACACACACACAGGAATGTTTCACACACACTCGAACACAAAATCTATCACCGGCAGACACTTTACCTCTTGCACACACACACCCTCACAGACACACATACACAGAGATACACACTGAAAGTACTGAAGCCCAGCAGCTTCTTTCTGCTGTGCAGGGCCTGGGGATTGGTCATGTGCTGATGAGTCGCTATAATAATATATGAGCAAATCACAAGCAGTCTGCAAATTAATCATTTCCCCCTCTCTCTTCTCTCCCTCACACACACACACACACACACACACACACACACACACACACACACACACACACACACACACACACACACACACACACACACACACACACACACACACACACACACACACACACACACACACACACACACACACACACACACACACACACACACACACACACACACACACACACACTTGCTGTGTTCGTCAGGCTTCAGGGAGAGGGACTTCTTGCCTGCAGACGTAAGTGAGGAGGGCTCTCTCACAGATGGTAACACTGGCATCAGATGGAGTTTATATAAGAGTGGTTTTGATTACATGCCAAGGCACTGTCGTGGGAGAGTGTGTGTCTGTGTGTTGGCTTCGAGTACATTTGAACATTTAGTGTACGTTCATGTGTATGTTTGTGAACAGATTTGTGTGTTTGAACATATGTGTATAAGTGTGCGTTTGTAAATGTGTGTGTGTGTACAGGTTTGTGTAAGCATTGTTCGTGTGTGGATCGTAGAAGGAGCCACCAGAGGGAAGCAGTCATGGGGCTGTTACACTGCGACGTTCACTAGGAGAGAGAGAGAGAGATGCTTGAGTGGAGAGGGGGAAATCGTGGCTATGGCAATAGAGGAGAGAGATAGGATCATAGCAGCACCTCATGGATCTCTCTTACTTCTCTCTCTACTTGGAAACATGATCAGAGAGCTTCACCACAGACAACATCCAACACATCTCTGTTAGCTAGGGAGCGGGCAAAAGGAGCGAGCTACAGTACCCATCTGCAGCCACCCAGCAGTAGAGAGGCTGGTAAGGGAGGGGTGAGGAGGTGGAAGCAAAGGAGGAGGAGGATGTGAGAGTGGAGGGGAATGAGGGCGGTCTCCTCCTGCCTTTCTCTTCTCCGAAGCGTGGAGGAGGGAGGGCTGAGGGATAAGTAGGGGGAGCGGGCAGAGTGAGTAGATACAGTGGGTTGTTTGAGGAAGTCATGTGGTAGTACCCCAGCCCTCCCTCCTCCCCTTTGTTCCCTCTGATCTCTACGCTCAAGGCCTTTGGGTGTTAATTAGGAGACCTAGATAATGCCACACTAATGAAAACAAGACCAGTGGTTTCTCTTTCTTTTCAGATAAAGCTTTGGGTTGGGTTTTGAACTGTCTCTGGACATAAGACAGATAGGGATAGAAAGGGAAGAAGAGAGAAAGAGAAAGAGAGAGAGCGAGAGAGAGAGAAAGACAGAGGGAGTGAAATACGAGAAAGAAAAGGAGAGAGAAAGCAAGAGAAGGAATGAGGGGGAGAGGTTTCTGAGGTTAAACTATTTTTCCTGTTTCTTGTCACTCGGCACCTCCACACACAATGGCCCAGCGGAGTGTGTCATGAAGGGGAAAAGGAAAATCTCTCCTGTACAGTCAGCACTGTTCTACCTGCTGACCCATTGAGTGGGCGACTACACACACACACACACACACACACACACACACACACACACACACACACACACACACACACACACACACACACACACACACACACACACACACACACACACACACACACACACACACACACACACACACACAGCTCAATTCTGGTTTGCAGATCCCAACATGTTTGAGTGCAGATGTGTGATCTGTAGCAGGATTAAAGTGGGTGATGTAAGTAGATGTGGGTTAGCCCTTTAGAGAATCAGAAGAAGTGTTGGTATCTGAGGGAGGTGGTGGGTGAATCAGGGGGCACCATCTTGGGAATAATCCATGCGTGCGGTGCTGGTGTGTCTTTGTGGGCTGGCCATTTTTTTTGGGTTGTCGCAGTGTGTGCCGGAGTAGGTGGATTAGATGGAAACCTAAGAAGCATGGCTGTCTCCATGCAGCTTGGTCCAGGCATCTGTCATTCCTCAGTCCAACACCACACACCCTATAAATCCCAGAACACACAGGCCAGACTGATGCCCTTCATTTCAACAACGCTATGC
The DNA here is from genome assembly GCF_018296145.1 of Oncorhynchus tshawytscha. Classification (NCBI taxonomy): domain Eukaryota; kingdom Metazoa; phylum Chordata; class Actinopteri; order Salmoniformes; family Salmonidae; genus Oncorhynchus; species Oncorhynchus tshawytscha. Next base: position 59,877,907 of record NC_056440.1, read on the forward strand.
AGAGATGCTGCAGGGAAGGGGGGGGCTATATGTGTGTGTTTTCTTCTTTTGAAAGGAAGAAACTATTTTGTTTACAATTCAACCTAGGATGAGCGCCACATTCCTGCAGTGTTTTGCGTGAGTAAGTCACCCTGGTCATCTCAAAATCACCGTGCCTTCATCTTCATGTAGGACAGTCAATGTCATTATGTGTTTTAAAATTGTAGATTGCACTTTTTACCTTGGCTGGACCTCGCTGCGACATTAGAACTGATCTGTGTTTATTTTAAAAGTGCAGGAAAAAAAGAGAGCTAGAAAAGGGAAGAAGAATAGAGTTGACTTGTTTGGGGCAACACTCGGCCCCCCCTAACTGTAAAATGGGATGAGATATTCTGCCTCTCGGACTTAACGTAATGTAAGAGAGTGTGAAATTAAACTGCACAGGAAGAAAAGGGGGCCGTCGTCGTGTGTCGCCGGCTCGCTTATCGAAACATTCAGACAACTGGAACATCGAAAGCTCCAAAAACTTGTACCAATCCCCTTTGTGTAAGGTCCTGAGCAAACATTGTGATATTTGAAAGCCGCTGAGACTCCAAAGCCAGAGTTAGAAAGACAAACACAAAGTGCCACTAAATCCTGCCTCTTCGCAGCACCACACTGTATCAGCGTGTGTGTGTATGCGTTTTGTGTAACCGTTAATTCCTATCCTTCTCTTCATGTCTTTACATTCCCTGCACCTACACAGCGTCTATAAACTCCGTTAATTTGATTTACCGCATCTCAAATTGTGTTTCAAAAAAAGTTTTTTTTTAAATGAAAAGAGAGAAAATGTACCTTTATTAATAACCTAAAGTAGTGTGCAACGGATTGTGTTCCTGGGTTTCCTCTCGGGTGGACGAGCGAGGTAAGTCAAGTCGGTTATGATGGGCACGTACTCTACATTGCTCAAGCAAACAGCGTGGGCAAGTGAGGGGCCATTGTGTTTGCTGCAGTGGTGATCAGATCCTGTCTAGAGAGTGCAGCGCGTGCAACTGTCGGAAGAGGTGAAGGATACTGCCTGTGCGGCACACCGCTAAAACACCGCAGTGTTGAAAGGGAACCACTGCTGCTCCTCTGAGGAGATGCACTTCAAAAGGAGAGAGCACTGAAAGAGTTTTAAAGACACCTCTCTTTAGAGTGCTCGAGCTAAAGCACCATGTCGTAGGCAGACTGCACTGTAGCGTTCAGTGCCTCGGTGACCGAGCTCATTTTGCATTCTGATAAAGTAATCCTGAGTAATGACGAGGTGACTGACTGTTGTCTCTCTCTCTCGTTGTCCTCGTACAGGTCTCGGAGGTCACGGAGGTCAGGGGGGTCGGAAGCCGTTCCAGTGCAGGTACTGCTCCTACGGTGCCTCCCAGAAGGGCAACCTGAAGACCCATGTCCTGTGTGTCCACCGCATGCCCTTTGACAACAGCCAGTACCCTGACCGCCGCTTCAAACGCTCCCGCATCGACTCGGACGCCTCAGGGAACTCTGAGGATGGGACCACCAGCTCCCCCACGGGAACCCAGGGGGGCATGGCCGAACCCCCTCTCGCTGGAGACCCCCTGCATCCATGACTGATGTCACCTGGCATGGAGGTGCCAGCCTTCGACTCTACACCTACTGTACTCTCTAGAGCCACATAACAGGGTCTAGTCACTTCGCTTTACTCCCAAAGCACAGCCAGACAAAGGGGAGCATCAGTGACTGTACTGTTTTACCCAGAGCTCGCAGGACATCCTCAGTGTGTATTAGGTTAATAACAATAACATAACATGCATATAAACTACACATACACATTCATTAATATAAAACGCAGATATGTTAAATGTAGTTATGTGACAAATAGTGGAGACGACTATATTAAAAAGAAAAAAAAGAAAATAGATCAAATCCTTAAAGTGACTTTCGTCAAAAAAAGAATCCTGCTTTTATCAGAAAAATGATCCCGTAAACGATTTAGCGACAGTTGGGGAAGATGGAAGAGGCCTGTTAAACACCCCTCTCAGAACATGACACCGGCTGCTGCCATTTGCAGAGGGCGAATGATGAGCAGCCAGTGGAGGCTGGGCAGGCAACGGCAGTGGTGGGGGGGGCTTGGTGCCAGCCTGACTGGAGCTGTCATCCCAGAGGAAATCAATTCACCCCCCTTTCATTTTTTCATCTTTCTCGACCCATCAGTCCAGCCCCCTCCACCCTCTGCCCCTACTGCACTACAGGAGTAACCTAACCCTGGTCGACATGTGAGGGGGTCAAACTCAGTTCCATCAGCTGGCCAGAGCCACCCTCCTCCTCCTCCTCCTCCCCCACTTTCTCTCTCTTTAAAACGACTCAAATCCAACATGGCCTCTGGAAGTAAAAAAAAAAAAATCAATGATGTATTTAAAGGAGCCATTAGAGGCACAGAGATGTGTTCTGTGTAATATTGTCATTTATTTGGATATCACCTTACCAGACACTGAGAGGTGGAGTTAATAGAATGTGTTTTATTTCATTGAACTTTCATGTTAGATAATGGTGAGGTCTATTTCTAAGGAGTTGGGTGGTTGTTCTTTGAAATTGAAAGTGTAGATAGTGAAGATGCACATATTGGAATTGGAACCTCTACAACTTGATGTACTGTAACTTTAGTCAGAGGTTGAATGTTTCGTTTATATGAAGACTGTGACTCTGAAATCTAATGAAGGCACAACACAGGACTTGTTTCCTCAGACACGATGCAGGACTATCTTCCAATAAGCTCCTCTAAAGAAGCTTCAGAATGAACAACAATACATAAAGGTAATCAACCTGCTCCCTGTCTCTAATTTAAATGTATTAGTTAAAAAAATACACAAAAGGACTTTTTCTACAAATGTATTTTCCAATTCATTTTTAGGTTCCGGACAAAGAGTTTTGTGAGTGTAATTATTGCATGTTTTTTGTGTGTTGATTTTCGATATGCTACTTCACTGAAACAATTAACAAACCATATAGTTTTGATCCTATAAAATCAAGCTGCTTTTAAAAGGCCCAAATAAAGGTTTCACTATACTTCCCTTCGCTGAAGGCTATTGGATATAGTGGGGCGTAAACAGAGGATGATGCTTTTTATTGTGTTGGTATGGGAGCAGGGGGGGGGGGGATTTTGTTATGCTTCTGATGAAGAGAAATGATCTGGACTTTAAGAAAGCCAGTATCTTCCCTCACAGCCAAGGAGAGCTGAACACTTGAAACCCCAGGGCCTTAACACCACAGCTATGCCTAAAGGAGTTTACAGTCGGCTCAAATACACTGCTCCTATCAGTTGAGAGAGAGAAATATGAAAAGAAAAGATAGAAAGACAGAAAGAAGGAAGGAAAGAGAGTATGGATATGTACAGAATGCAGTCGTGGTTTAAATGGGGTCATTTTAATTAGGACATTTCTGCCATTCAGCGATCTACTTGCAGTGTTTTTTGTTCGTTTGCTTTCCTGGCATAGTTTCGCACGGCCTTACTTCAGATCGAGTCAATGTAGTGCAACTGTTTGTATGATCTCTACCATGGAGCCACAACACCGAGATCCGACTGAAACGACTGTAGTGAGCTTTAGGTTTAAATGCGCCACTGTGCCAGTCGCTTGCTTTTTCGTGTGTGTAGGTACGTGTGTGTGGGTGTGTGTGTGTGGGTGTGTGTGTGTGGGTGTGCCTACCTAACTATATTAGAGAAAAAAGACAACAATAAAACGTGAAAAATAAAGGATTCACATTCCATTTCTAGCACTTTTCAGGTTTTCTAGTATATCTGTACATTTTAATCTATGCGATATGGAAATGATGCTGTTTGTGACACTGGAAACATTGTTGGTTGCCATCCTCTGTGACGTGTTCGTCCATCCCTCACTGTGCTACTGTTTACCTGTCTGTATTACAAAACAACCCATGTTTTCCCTGAAACTATTTTGCTGTCATGACTCAATCAAGAAACAGATACACATGTACAATTAGAACCTGAAGATCCCTGCACTAACAAAGAAGTTAAATCATGTCTATGTATTACTCTTTGTATTCCGTGATCATGGTCACGATACTGTCCACTGTTCCTTAATGAAGTATATTTCTATATCGGAGGTAAAGTAAGTAGATGATTTTATTACCACTACTATATGCTTACAACTAGTAGACAACTTTGCATTCAAATATAATTATTGGGCATTATTTATTACTCCACATCAGTTTTACAGACGAGGAGAACAGTTCTGATAGCTGTAAATCAAAGTTGTTCTTCGTTCAAAAGTCATTTATTCATTGACTCTTCCTGCTGCTGTTAGGACGTCCTGAAGTCTTTGAAGCAAGTACCTTTTAATCCAGTGTTTGACGCAATAAAACCTCTACCTCTGGGAATACTGGTTTTGTCTGGTCCAACATGCAACATAATAACACTCTTGTGTCAGGCCTTCCGTTAGTAATCCTAATCCGAATTGTTCAGAACTGATCATGAACCTCCTTCGCTGCCAATAACACCTGATGTAATCTAGTAGTGCCGGCACCCCTACATGTATATGTGAGTACTATGCCGCTGATTACTGTTATTACCGCACACACACGATCCGCTCCTGTCAGTCGACAGACACTTACACATACCAGAGAAACCCAGGTACACAGCCACAGAACACACTGCTAAGCGCTCATCCAAGGTGCCGTAATATTTGAAGAGTGTCAAATTGAAAAGAAGCTGGTGATGTGTGACGCCAAACGAGACTGAATGAGATAGAATGGCTTTGGTAAAAGCGTAATGAGCGCCACCTGTTACGTCTCACCAGCAAAAGCCTTCACTGTTATGCCTCGAAAGAAAATGTAGGCCTGATGCGTTGTACTTTGAGTGTCAGTCTGCAGAGAGAGACTGAGAAAGTGAGGAGGAACTGGAGAGATACGCGAGGGGTAGAAAACACAGTGAATTTGAAATGTTGTCCCCAGCGCCTGCACTTTTTTACTGTTAATGGAGAAATACAGTGCGTGGCATGTTTAATAGGTTTCGTTTTTATTATACAGCGCCGAATAATTAACTTGGAAGCAGAGTGTCACATAGATTTATCTTTTAATTAAAATAGCGTGGTTCACGCATACTTGAGTGGTGGTCCAAATAAACGCAATATCCAAATTTATGTTTTGTTTATCTTCCTGTTAATTATCAGGAGATTGTTCGCTGTATAACCCTTCATATTTTTTTCTTTAACAAAGTTAGGAGGTCTGTATCGCAAGCAATAAACCCTCACAGTCAGATTTTATTAATTTATGGGTAATTACGAGAACGGGGACGAATAAGGTGCTTAGAATGATCCAGGCTCATTTTTATAAACAGTGATGAATGTGCATTGCTGGCTGGCATACAGAGATGATGAAAATAAGCATGATTTTTTTTATTTTATTGTTGTTGGAAATGTGAATAATTTACAACATCTCTGTTCCATCACAGGGCTGAGCATTGTGAAACAACCACCAAGCATAGGACCTCACAGATGCACACTCACAGCATTCAACAATTCACATACAGTAAACACACATGCACAAGCAGTCACACCTACATCCGAACCGTGTGCATTAGTTTCATTTTCTGTCATTCCTGTCATATTGGTGCATTTGAGGGTGTCACACTGTAGAACGGCACACTGTATGTTGGTGATGTGCTTAACGTCAGTCTGCTAGCTACAGTAAGTGTTCCAGTGTGAGAAGAGAACAGGCCAGTCCTCATCCCCCAGTGGAAAACCCTGTGTTCATCCCCTCCATCCCGCCAAGCCAAGCTTCACCCTCCAGATAAGACCGTCAAAAGGGTGAGTGGCTGTGCAAATGGAATCTCCACCACTGTGAATGCGGATGATGGTGATCTAATTTTGAGTGAGTGTGTTGTGTGTGTGTGTCCAGGCTTCCTCTCCTCTTAACAGGGGGCTGAGCTGCTGGATCCACGATGTAGCATTCGTCTGGGTCGATGACTGTCGGCTAGATTCTGTAATCTGGCTGATAGCTCCGTTAGTGTGGTGCGAAGAGAGGGTTTGGCCCGTCGTCAGTCAGTCTCTCTCTCCCACGTTTCCCCAATGGGTGATAGTCGCTGGGCTAGGAAATCCCACCTGATCCAGGGACTCAAAAATGGGATTGATATGTGGCTCATTGTCTAAAATGTTTCTATGTTTCTATAGCCCCATAGAAGCATCTCAACTCCTTGTAGCCCAAGGTCGTTTTACCTTAGGACTGCCTTTACCCTTACCTCAGGATCCAGAGGTGTAGACTACTGTAGATAATGTCCCCTTGAGCAAGGTATAATCCAACCAGTTTGACATATGCTGTTTGGTACAGAATGAGGATGTGGCCATACATCTGCATCACAGACCATCGACCATCATAACGTTCATATTGACCTACAAAGCTTTGGCCCAGACACTGGACCTGAATAGTAATGTGCTGAGGGATTTCCTGTGCCATGTCCTATGGAATACATTTAGAGGTCATGGGGAGGTCAGAACTGGTAGGTAACTTGAGTGAATGATGAGTCATTCGGCATGACAAAATATGTATGTCCCTCATTGCTCTTACTTTAGCTAATTGAGTCCTGTGTGAAAACGCTAGCTAGTCCCTGTTCACAAATATATCACTCAATCCCACACACCTATTTCTTTCCCACAAATATCAAAAGTGTACATTTTTTGAACAACTGAAACAGCTTTTACTGCAATCTAGAGACAATCACTATGCTTAATTCTATGTAAAAAAAAATGTATATTTTTCTGCAAATCTAAACATCCCTATTGAGCTGTCTGTATTTACACACTCACAGACACAGACACTCCATCACACACACAAACACCCACTTCCTCATTTGCTCACACACACATAATGTACATTTATACTGACTCTACACACATACACCCGCTCTTGCATACAATCATAACATACGCTGCTGCTACTCTGTTGATCACATATCCTGATGCCTAGTTACCTTACCCCTATACAGATCTATCTCTACCACTCCAGTATCCCAGCACATTGCAGATATGCTACTGGAACTGACTGACCCTGTAAATAACATACTTATTTACTTTCTCGTGTTCTTATTTCTGTTTCTCGTGTTTTTATTCAACCTTATTTTATTTTTAGTAGTACATTGTTATTGAATATTGCATTGTTGGGTTTAGAGCTTGCAAGAAAGGGATTTCTTGTACTTGTGCATGTGATATTAAAAATGTGAAACTTGCCAGCAGGCATCCCAGCTAAGATAGTTAGACAAGCTAGCTACTGTAACTTGATTGATAGCCTGAAATTGCTTCTTGGTAGCTCGTAATGAGATTGGGAACCTATCTGGGCTAGCTAAAGCTAACTTGATACAATTGCTAAGTGGCTAGTGGTATTGCAGTGAAAAGAAAACATTTAACATACATACAGTTGAATTCGGAGGTTTACATACACCTTAGCCAAATACATTTTAACTCAGTTTTTCACCATTCTTGACATTTAATCCCAGTAAAAAATACCTGTCTTTGGTCAGTTAGGATCGCCACTTAATTTTAAGAATGTGAAATGTCAGAATAATAGCAGAGAGAATTATTTATTTCAGATGTTATTTCTTTCATCACATTCCCTTGGGTCATTGTTCATTTGAAAGACCCATTTGTGACCAAGCTTTTACTTCCTGACTGATGTCTTGAGATGTTGCTTCAATATATCCAGAAAACCTTCCCTCCTTATGATGCCATCTATTTTGTGAAGTTCCCTCCTGCAGCAAAGCACCCCCACAACATGATGCTGTCATCCCTCGGCTTCACGGTTGGGATGGTGTTCTTCGGCTTGCAAGCCTCCCCTTTTTTCCTCCAAACATAACGATGGGCATTATGGCCAAACAGTTCTATTTCTGTTTCCTCAGACCAGAGGACATTTCTCCAAAAAGTATGATCTTCGTCCCCATGTGCAGTTGCAAACCGTAGTCTGGCTTTTTTATGGCGGTTTGGAGCAGTGGCTTCTTCCTTGCTGAGCGGAATTTCAGGTTATGTCGATATAGGACTCGTTTTACTGTGGATATAGATACTTTTGTACCTGTTTCCTGCAGCATCTTCACAAGGTCCTTTGCTGTTGTTCTGGGATTGATTTGCACTTTTCGCACCAAAGTACGTTCATCTCTAGGAGACAGAACGCGTCTCCTTCCTGAGCAGTGTATACTTGCATACTACAGATTAATGTGGTCCCTTCAGGCGTTTGTAAATTGCTCTCAAGGATGAACCAGACTTGTGGAGGTCTACAATTTTTTTTCTGTGGTCTTGGCTGATTTCTTTTGATTTTCCCATGATGTCAAGCAAAGAGGCACTGAGTTTGAAGGTAGGCCTTCAAATACACCCACATCAAATACATCCACAGGTACTCCTCCAATTGACTCAAATTATGTCAGAAGCTTCTTATGCCATGACATCATTTTCTGGAATTTTCCAAGCTGTTTAAAGGCACAGTCAACTTCATGTATTGTAAACTTCTGACCCACTGGAATTGTAGTGAAATTAAGTGAAATTATCTGTCTGTAAACAATTGTTGGACAAATTACTTGTGTCATGCACACTTGCCAAAACTGTAGTTTGTTAATTAAGGAAATTTGTGGAGTGGTTGAAAAACAAGTTTTAATGACTCCAACTTAAGTGTATGTAAACTTCCGAATTAAACTGTATATACATATTTTTTTAAACAGGACAAATCTAAGAGGGCACTTGCATGACACCTCTGTCAATATACTTTTCAAGGTGCATTTGACTATTTGACCATGTTTGATCCGTTGTTCCTCACAGGCCAGGTTCTATCAAGGCCCTAAAACTATAACTGCCGTTTAGCTTGCAGCACTTCAACTACCCTTGCAATAACGAAAAACATATTATTTTTACAATGATTTTACAAGAGCCATTCACTTTACAGAATAAACCTGAACCGTGAACTGTTTAAAAGAAGCTTAGAAGATGGAATGCTGTCAATGTCTCAGGACCCAAAGCGATGAGGCACAGATGTTGCCTGTCTACTTTGTGTTATTATTTGGCACTGTCAGGTAAAGTTAAACCTTTCAATAGAGCAGATGCAGCCCGTAACATGTATAGCTACGTGAAGCAGGACATCAACATGTGGAAGGGTGAAGATGTAGTTTAGACGTCAGACAGTAGCCTAATTTATACCTGGCGCTAACATGTGTCCTTTGGCCTGATTTTGTCCACATTCTGATTTTGTCCACATTTTCAGAAATATGTCTACACAGTGTGTTAAAATGTCTCATATCTGTCCACTCTATCCACAATGTGGTCCCTCCTTGTATGCAAATGATTTAACAGCTATTCTTTCAAAAGAATATTTATCTATTTTAAGACACATATTGATGCCTTAAGTCAATGATGCCACCTGTCAATGATTTTAGTCGGCGGGATAGTGATGTTTTAAATAGTTTCATTGTTCAGATCTGTCTACACTTGTAAGATATCCAGACACCATGCGTGCCTGACTACCTCCGGAGGCGGTCAGGAAGATCTGATCACAATGCGTAGTTTAATTGTCTACACCTGTCTGAAAATGTGAGCACAATCAGAATGTCCGGCGAAGTCCACAAAGCAAAGTTACATGTATATGGCCTGCAGCACAGTCAAATAAGTTCATATTTTCAACAGTTTACTGAACAACTACTGATTTAGAACCATGGAGTTACCACAAGTCAGCACAAAGACAGCAGACTCACTGCCTGTGCAATCCCAGCACTGTTTACACTTAAACATTTAAACATCAAGGATATATATACTTAGTTTAATAACACACTGAAAATAAATGTAAAGATACCAAAAACAACGTTGCTAAATATCATGTGGCTGTCCATAGTACTGATTTCTGCTCCTCTGTCTGTCTGCCTGTCTGTCTGTCTGCCTGTCTGTCTGTCTGTCTGTCTGTCTGTCTGTCTGTCTGTCTGTCTGTCTGTGTCTGTCTGTCTCTGTCTGTCTGTCTGTCTGTCTGTCTGTCTGTCTGTCTGTCTGTCTGTCTGTCTGTCTGTCTCTGTCTGTCTGTCTGTCTGTCTGTCTGTCTGTCTGTCTGTCTGTCTGTCTGTCTGTCTGTCTGTCTGTCTCTGTCTCTGTCTCTGTCTGTCTGTCTGTCTGTCTCTGTCTGTCTGTGTGTTTGCGTGAGTGCGCAAGTAAAACTTTTGGGGGACTCAACCTATTTGTAGGCTAGTTGAAAGCCATCCTCCATCCTCTGTCATACAGTACACTTTTAGCTTTTGTTGTAATAGGCTAACTAGCTAGAATGCTTGCTAGCCCAACTTCCTCGCATAGGCAACAATGAACCAGGTAAGTTAGTTAGCTAGTTAACATGAGCCTACTAGGATACATCTAGGCTACATATTGAACTTCAATCATCTCAGGCCAGTGGCACAACATATGAATTTATAGTTAGAACAGAATCGCTGCCTTAATAATTTGCCTGTACCACGAATTAAGTCAAAACCACAAGACCAAATCCCTATCTCCCTCCACATCTTAGGAAATGGCCAATTTAGCAAGCTAGCTACTGCAGGACATCAACACAAGCAGACCAGAAACAGACACGTTTTTCTGACAATTATGACGTTTTGCTTAGGATGTGATTTGATTGATGTGAAGGCAAATCCAAACTGGCCTCCCTTGGGGGGTGTTTTACTGCGCCAGGACAACCCATAGTTGAGCTCAGCTCAACACTGATTGGCTAATTATTTTATCCTTTTTTTTGCAAGGGAGGCCAAATGCTTGCTGGCATCAATCAGATACATTGGCTACACATACTTAGAGAGGGGAGCTGTTTCCCTGCTCGGGTGATTTCTCCCGTGAGATTCAGCCACTTGCAAATAGACAGAAAAGTATGAAAACAGAGCGACGAAAGAGACATTATTTGATTATTTTTATTGGTCAAAAAATTTGGGGAAGCATGTCTTCGGTAAACATGGGCCTAATACCTAGGTAAAAAGACAAAGAGACTGGAAGGATCAGTGTAAAATAAAATGGATTCCTCATGACGCAACCATAACGACAAAAACATTCTCACAATCTCCACTGTGCCCTGTAATATTTCTTATTCTCACACCGACTCTTTCCCCCCCTGTATAGTACCGTTATTGTTACCACTCAAACATGAACAGCATACACAATCCAAAATCAATTACACAATTACAGTCAGCTAAAATACACGTTTAGTTTCTTCCTCCCTTTGTTTCTTTCCCACTTTTGCCTCAGTCTCAAACGCTGTGAGTGGGCTGAAAACAGTTAATGTTTGGAGATAAAATATCAGATGTGTTTTGCCTCCAGATATCCATTAAAGTACAAAATGCTGTTTTCTATCACAGATTAGACGCCAGATGTTCCGCCATCTCCACTCATTGCAGATGTAATGGGCTAGAATGCTGCAGTTTGTGACTTTGCTGGCATCCATTCTGTATACCGCACAAGGGAAAACAGTTTGCGATATATAATTATACGCCATCAATACGAAAGGTTTATTTCCTTGCAGCAGAACCAAGCTTTATAAAATGGCAACCATCAAAGCCAGGCGTTCTCTTTTGAAGAGTGAGCTAAGAGTTCCTGTTTGTGTGTGTTTGTTGCGTTTAAGAAACATCGGATAGCAGGGCTCACGTGAAAAGGGACTGAAGTCAAGAGTATTGCCTCTGCTATTGCATACTCGCTCCATCCTCTTTCTGTATGTGATAACAAGTCCAAAATGTATCACTGGTAGTTCAGCACTGTAAGACTAGACACTACAGACAGTGTAGGACTTTCTGTAGACTTGGTAATATGTGTGAAACAAATCCAGGGACAGAGAGAGAGAGAGAGTCTAATTCACTAGTTTGTACTTACAGTAAATTAATACTGAGGACCTTTGCTGAGGGTTGAATTTGAACACTGGTTTGGTTATTGCTCCAGGGTTTTAATACAGTCAAGGAAAGGTATCGGATTCTCACTCACAACCTTTGCTGTAGCTTCAGACAGATAAATCTCCTCATCGCCTGTTGTGGTGATGCAGTTTCACATTTGATCTTGGAGGATGTGGTCATGAACAATCAAAATCCTAATTATGGATACAGTGCAGCAAGGAAGTTTAAAAAATGGGTCCGGGGTGACCGGTGCTCATCTATTTATTTTTTATTGAGGTCTCTGTGCAAAGCAACAAAATTGATTCATGTCCTTGTGCTTTTAAGACCCAGACATTCAGAAATGAGGCGGAACGCTGCTTAGAATTTCAAATGCGCTTTTAATACATCCTCCTCTTATTGACGTTTAGGTGGGAATCTGTCTTTTTTTATTTCTGTCATTTTAGCGGCGTCTTTGTGCGTGTGTGTGTGGTGAGGGGGGAGAATGTGTGTGCGTGTGTGATGGGGAGGAAACATTTATTCCTCCCGTCGTCTGTCGACAAGCTAGCGAGAGAGACCGGTAAATGGTAATATTTTTGGGGGGCGAATTGCGCCGAGGGTCTGATGTCGTTTGTGGAGAGTACTGTTAGATTGATCTGAGCCCTGGAGAAGATATGCTATAGGTCGCATCCCCCCCCCCTCTCTACATCCCTCCGTTTGATTAATGATCCAAATATGTGAATAAAAATATCAAAACAACTCGTCAAGTAGAGATAGCGAAGATACAAACAGCTTAAGGAGGAAGCAGCATGAATAATGAGCTTGTTCCTATTCATTCACATATTTTCACCTCAATTTTGCCTTTGCATATAGCAATTGAAAGGTTATTTAACCCTTTTATAATGAAATGCATATTAATGTGTGCAGTGGCAGGATGGGCTAGCATCTACTAAAGCTGATAAGGCAACACTCTATAGAACATTACAGTATTTTCATTACTGTGTGATTATTTCAGCAAATGTCAGTATTACACTGCACTTACAGCAGTAACCCTAGCCCTGGACCTAGCCCTAACTCTGGTGGGACTGAGTGGGACAGATAGATTCTAAGTTTGTGTTTGTGCTCCTTGTGGGTGGGAGTGTTTGTGTGTGTGTGTGTGTGTGTGTACGTGTGTACGTGTGTGTGCATGTGTGTGTGTATGTGTGTGTGCATGAACGTGAGTACTGGAGTGTGTGCTTGCGTGTGTATCTACTCTCGTCTAACGGAGGGCACTGTCGATGGTGTGCAGAGAACCAGACGAAGAGGCTGTGAATATGTCGTGGCCATACCAGCCCCCCCCCCGTGACAGAGCAGGCCACTAATTGACATTTTTCATTAACAGTGAATTTATGTTCCTATTTCTGTCTGTGATAATGACCATTCCTTTGGAGAGAAGTAGAGTCTGTTTAATTATGACAAAAAGGAGGGTCTTTTTTACACTCTCTTCAACTCTACCGAGTGGTGGTTCAGAGGGTAGGGGAGAGGGTGGGGTTGGGGGCGAGGGGAAATACCGTATGTCACATAACAAAGTAACTGGGCCATATAGTAGAACCACATTGTAGAAATGATTACTTTCTACCCAGAGGCTGCAATGTGCTTATATTGGCTTGAAAATAGGCCTTATCATAGCCCAAAATACTAGAATTATACAATTGTATCAGAGGTGAATTTTAAGATCAAATCTGCCCATATTTGATCTTAAAATGCATATCTATCTCAAACGCACCCCAGTGTACATCAACTATACATGCATTCATTATATTCACAGGAGGTAGTATAACGTCGTCAAGCGTCTTGTGGAGAGTTGAGTCTCACGAGAGAGGATAGGAATTCTGTCCCATTTGCATACAAAGCTAAGCAGATCCGCTATCATATGATTAGGGGGAGTAATTAAAACAGATGTAACTCTAACACTTCCTTAAGTACCGATAATGAATATGTAATTATGCACTCATTTAAAGAGAAGTTAGCACATCTGATAGAGGCAGACACGGAATGTAAGTCTGTGGTCCCAATTACTGTCATTACAAAAAGTCTGCTCCTCAAAAAAACAAAAATTAAACGATTCTCTGTGACGGCGAAAGATAAAACGTCTCAATTGTTTCCCTTTTAATATTTTCATCGCACACGTTTCTTTTCAAGAAACAGAGTCACCATCAGTAGCCGAAAGTGGGTGGGGTGAAAGACAATCATGTTACGTGCCCTACAGTTCACAAGGCCCTATTAAAACCACAGTCTTCAGTAACGTGAGGTCAAAAGGGCCCGTGACAACCTCTTTGCTTTCCTTCATCTTAGTCTCAGCGTGACGCCCAGGCCCAGGTGTTTCAATCCACCATACAACCCCTGCTGTGCCTCCTCTCATGTCTTCTATTCTCCCCCTGTTTCATTCTGTCACCCTCTCCCCTTATCCCGTGTTCAACCACACAAATGTTCCCTTTGATTCTGCAAGCAAGCACAACCAAGGAGAGGACAGACGCTCTTTTCTTTTATCCTCCGAGGGGAACAGAGGGAGAGGGGTACAGTATGGTGGATCTGAGAGGCAATGGGCATCAGAACACCCCCCCATTGAGGGGCCAGCGAGCACAGTGGGTGTCCCGCTCCATAACCTCACAGCGCCGCATCCTCCCTGTTTTCCCTGTCTGTAAAACAAGAGAGCACCTTGGGCGGCTGCGTGAAGCCTTCCGCCGTCGTTACAGCGACGCACAGCTGATCAACAGCCGGCCTGACAACTCAATTCAGCTACCACCTGCTAGCTGTCAATCACAGAGGAGAGGGGTGGTGGGATGGGGAGGGGGGTGTCCTGGGGCTATTGATGGAGCTGTCAGAGAAGAGATGAGACATGCCCGTCGAAGCTCTCACTCACTACCTCTCTCTCTCTCTCTCTCTCTCTCTCTCTCTCTCTCCTGATCACTCCATCTGTAGCCAGGGTTCCCTCTTTATCCTTCATTATGCCCTCTACACATACAGCCACGTGTAAACACATCATAGTTAAACAATAACCATTGCAGCACCATCCTTGACTGTGTGTTGTTCCTTTGCTTGTTTCTGATTCGTCCATAGATATGCCAGCGTCTTCCATTTCCTCTGCGCCATGCTGTGGGGGAGAAAGAGCGCCTCTCCCCACTCATTTACCATTACCATTTCTCTTTTCCCCACAAGCAGAGAAAGGCACCCAACTCCATCACCAGCGCTTCTAATCCCATTTTAATAATGCAACGCTTCAAAACAGAACACCTGTTGCTAAGATGTGCTGATCCAAATATCAAGGGGATTAATTAAAAGTCAATTACATTCATTTGGTTTTTGAAGGGTGATCGGGCGAGATACAGAATGATTCACAGGTAGCCCAGCCTCTTGATTTCAAATGCAGTTTTATTAGGGGTCCATTAGAACCTTGCTACTCGCCTGCTCTGTTGAGATGGCATTCTCTTCAAATGTAATGAGCATTTTAGTTTCATCTTTTAACGTGCATAACTTTGTGTTATGCATAATTGAAAAAATGCTAATAACTAAAATGTTTATTTCCTTCTTCCTGTGTGTGATTTGTGGTTGGATCACAAAGGGAATCAACCCTACCAAGCATTCTACGAGGCTCAGGGTGAGATGGGTTTGTTTGTCCTAGAAAATAGACTATTCTCACACAGAGGATAATAGCGTGGCTGAATGACAGAGCGAACGAGGGGTAGAGGAGAGAGGGGGGCAGATAGCAGCTCTGTAGGAGTCAGTACTGTACCCACCCGGCCATTGTACTGTGGCTCCTTCTGTCTGGCTGGGAGGCAGCGTTTAAGGAGATCTTTGCCCTCTGTGAAACAGCCACAATGGGACGTTTGACCTGTGTGTATCAGAGGAGAGGCAACACATTTGGCTGGCTGGTCCCACACCGCCTCTCTAGGAGCAGGCCTCTGCCAGATCTATTCTCCACAGATTTGGAGTGGTGCTGGGCCCTGATGCTGAGGCCTCTCTCTCCCTTCCCTCTCCCTCCCCTCTCCATCTACTCTCTCCACTCTCTCCATCCCTTCCCTTCCGTACACTGACCTGTTTTGCCTCCCCGAGAAGAAGATCCAGCCTCCTTCTGCTGAGCAGCCCCATCCCTCTCTCTCTCTCTCTCTTTCTCTGTCGTTATCTCTTACTTTCAAGTACATTCAGAAACACAGCCACACAGACTCTCACAGGCATGAGGCCGCATAGCTGTCATGCACCAACTCCATGCAAATAGGATGCTTGAGAACTGGGAATATTCCGTGGCATGTTTACAATGTGGGTTGTTTGTTATGCTGTTTACACTCCTCTATACCTACACGTATTGGTTCCCATTTTGCATTACCAGGTTGTGCCCCTACTCACGGGCACACTGGACTGTGGAGTTCACCCTCGCTCGAGGCTCGTAGACACAACTACACATCCACACACACAGACACACACACACACACACACCGTACACACACACACACACACACGCCGTACACACACACACACACACACACACACACCGTACACACACACACACACACACACACACACACACACACACACACACACACATCCACGCACACACACACACACACACACACACACACACACGCCGTACACACACACACACACACGCCGTACACACACACACACACACACACACACACACACACACACACATCCACGCACGCACGCACACACACACGCACGCACACACACACACACGCACACACGCACACACGCACGCACACACACACACACACGCCGTACACACACACACACACATCCACGCACGCACACACACACGCACGCACACACACACACACACACACACACACACACGCATCACACCCCTTAAGGAGGGAGGGAGAATGCCTCCGTCTGAATATCGACAGATACCCTTCACCAGCGCGAGAAAGATGGAGAGATGGACGGACAGACATAAAGGAAGAGATGATTAGCTGAGTGAACCTGTCCTGCCCTATGAATACCCATTCAGACACAGGTCCCTCTCTCTCCCTCTGATTGTCTCATCATTCCATCGGAGCTAGTGCTCACACCTGACGGGCAGACAAGCCTCAGCCTCCCGCGGATAATCAACGTCCTGTCAGACCTGTGAATACCCTGCAGACGGAGGGAACGAAAGCTCACACACACACACACACACACACACACACACACACACACACACACACACACACACACCATACTGTGCACACACCAATACCCTGACCCTTTGCAGGGGGGAGGTGTCCTCACACGGACGTTGTCACCGTTGTCACCCGACACACACACACGCACATGCACACACACGCAAACCCACACACGCAAACACACACACATACAGACACACCTGGCATAAATCACCGGAGCCTGTCATGCCGTGCTCTTCGTTAAGCGGAATTAGTCTTTGAGCGGTTTCTCCTGATGAACGCCTCAGGTTTATTAATTACGCCTAATCATGATAAATGCTACAGCCGTCATCGCCTATCGCAGCGTCAGGGTTCAACAAGGAGGGGAGGGACGGTGACAGAGCCATCCAACCTATCCGTGAGGGCAACCTGAACACCGACAGGCCCAACGGCCTAGCCAGAGCCAACTTACAATCCCTGGGTCATTCATTCCAATGACTCTTCTGAAATGTTGTGGTTTTTTGAGTGTGTTAGGGAGACGCATAGGTTGGGAGTTATTCTCAACAGTTTATGACTATGTCGCACGCAATAATGAAAAGTGAACAGTTCTATTGTGTCCCATCACCTTGTCTGTTGTTGATGAAATTCGACAGTGTTGACCTCATTCATTCATGTCAATTAGATCATCTTCATTGACTACTGAATACAAAGCATATTCACTGTAGAATAACATTGATTCCTTGGCTAGTCCTCCTCAGGCAGTAAGGCGTTAAGCAGAACTCGCCTTTGTTCCAAAGTCACTGCCATGATTGTTGTTCATAATTGTGTCTGTTGCCATTGGAAACAGGAGGGACGCTCACGTTTGCTCCTGAGTGCCCTAAAGCCTGGTTGTTGAAGTGATTCTTCCTCACATCACCTGACTTGTGCCCACACCCTTTCTTTTTTCACTATTTTTCTCTCTCACCTTCACACCAACTTTGCTCAAAAACCTGTCAATGTCTTTCCCCCTACTCTGTACAACCACTCTCCCCATTTCCTTCTCTTCCAGGTTAGGTGTCATTACTTACGGCACCATCCCAGGTCCGTGTGTGTGTGTGTGTGTGTGTGTGAGAGGGGGGAGGGAGGGAGGGAGAGAGGGAGAGGCAGGTCCTTCACAGCCACTGACCCTGAATCAGTTATGGAAACAATGTGACAAGTGCCGTAATGAGAATAAATGAAACGATAGAGCATCATCATCCCCACAGCACGCAAAACCCGGCTCCTCTCTCCCTCTCTTCTCTGGGCTGGGGCTCCTCCCTGCCTAGGTCTGGCCGTGAAGAATTACACTTAATTAGTGGTGTAGTAAGAACAGAGAAGAGGACAAATGTTGCAGGCTATAAGTGGTGCTGTCTATTATGAGAATTATATATTTATGAAAACGGGGAAAACAATGAAGTAATCAGGTGGGTTTCCGTGGCACCCAGGGAGATTCTGACATGTGACAGGTGATTCTCCACAGCTCCTTGCTATAATGAGACTTTTCATCACAGACATCAGCACCTCCTCTCTCTCTCTCTCTCTCTCTCTCTCTCTCTCTCTCTCTCTCTCTCTCTCTCTCTCTCTCTCTCTCTCTCTCTCTCTCTCTCTCTCTCTCCCTCTTGCTGTCTCTCCCTCTCTCCCTCCCCGTCTCTCCCACTCCCTTACTCTCTCTCTCTCTCTCTCTCTCTCTTTCTCTCTCATTCTCCTCCTCTCTCTCATTCTCACTCTCTGTCTCCCTGTTGTTCATTGAGCTTTAAATAAGCAGTAGCAGTCATCTAATCAAAGAGCTGGTTTTTGGTGCCATTACACAGAGATTGTGTCATACCAGCAAAAGACAGCCTCTTGTCACACACGACTGGCAGGTGTCTGTCTGTCCACCTGTCGGGGCGTGGGAGTAAGGCTCTGAATGACAGCCTCAGGAGAGGTTGTTTGAGCAACAAACTCTAGCCTGTTCACTTCTGACTCATGGAAAGGCTACTGACCACATTGGTTAGTTGGAGTCAAAGGATTCCAGAAAAAGGATGACTAGAATACTGGGAGAGATATTGTGGACTTGACTTCACAGCCGATGATCCTATTGAAATCAGTCATTCCCAACATAAAAGGATACTCAAGACAATGTAAAGAACGAAGAATGTTGTTGTTTGCTAATACGGTATGTGAACAAGCTAATTTGTGGACAACATTCTGTCCATCCCAAACAGACGTCAGATTCATTGGCAAGACATTAGGAACAGGGACCATGGTCCCTTGGTTATATCCAGTTGGGATGGAATGGTTAATCCTCATCCTATATTACAGTACACAACATTAATTACAGCATGTGTTGTGTTGTTGTGTACAGCTTCTACACCCCCATATCTCCCAATACTGCAGTATGCTGTTGTTGGATGAGGGAAATAAACATTACATTTTCCCCCCTTCTCTCTCTCTCTCTCTCTCTCTGTCTTTGTGTCTGGTAATTAAAGCGTGAGCACGCGTCAGACTCCACTTCAGACTAGGAGTGTGCTATGTTAATTAACCTCGCTTGTCCCCACTCGCAAACGGGGCCCACAACCACCATTATGCTTCTAATATGCCAAATTAGAAACTGATTTTGAACTGCCCGTGCCCTGAAGGGTGCTATTGATCCCCCCTCTCTTTCCCTCTGTCTCCGCAGGCTGCTTTCATGCCTCCCCACCGGCCGACGTCTCCAGCAGCACTGAAGTGCTATTGCCTAAATGAGTTATCCGATTGGTCCCTTTGATTAATGACGGGGACCCCTGCTTCATTACACATGACAACAGGATCAGAATAATCCAACGTAGCCACCGCTGAAACCACACCATTGACCCCCCCCCCACACACACACACACACCCAACAATCTGTCTCTCATTCCTCCCCAAAGTTTATTTATCAAATGATTGAACCTATAGGGGTCATCACTCATATAGTATGACGTTTTATTCTCGATCGAGAGCTGTTGTTGAATGTCACAAGTGCATAAGAAAACAAGGTAAACTAGATGTGCAAATCAATGGGTCGGGCTCTGGGGAATGTAAACAGCTACATCAACATGCAGGATTTGACCTTGTACAGTATGTATTATAACGTGTCAGCACAAGCTGTGGGCAAGAAAATAGGTCGTGCTGGACGCACACACACACACACACACACACACACACACACACACACACACACACACACACACACACACACACACACACACACACACACACACACACGAGCAAGCTCGTAATACTGTGGCAGATTGTTGTCTCTCTGTCTATTTATACATTTATGGACAGGTGGCTCTCAATGCATTTGGCAGCGTCACTCAATATCTCCTTCTGTTTTCCACTTTCATGCATTTAAAAAAAAAGTACAATTATCTTTCCACGGGGAAAACCTGTTCCACTTTGTTGTGGCGATGGACAAAAGCTATCAAAAGCTATCAACAAAGTTATCAATGCGGCTGCGTGTGTCTGTGTCTGTGTGTGTGTGTAATAACTATAGATTATATTGTACAAAGCCATACGTTGTGGATTCACTGATCACAGGATGTTGTCAGTTCAATAATGACATGAAGATAATTCAATCTGTAACTATTGACGTTAGTTTCAGGGATTGGCAACTAAATGTTATTAACTGGTCAATGGGAAGGCATTGTTTCTTTGTTTATGGTTGTGAGTCGCTACGCCATTTATATCTTGAATGTCTTATGGAAGAGGATGTTCCAAATACTATTCACGCTTGATAATTCCCACGAAGTAAAGGGAGAGATGAAGTCACAGCATATAAACTATTACTTGCATCATTAAACCTAGTGAAATGCAACAAACACAAGCATAAAGCCATTTGTAATGGTCACAAAACCCAGGAGATTATTTTGCTTTATTAGTGACAGTAACAGAATATTCTGCTTTCTTAATGACAGTAACAGAATATTCTGCTTTCTTAATGACAGTAACAGAATATTCTGCTTTCTTAATGACAGTAACATAATATTCTGCTCTATGAATGACAGTAACATAATATTCTGCTTTATTAATGACAGTAACAGAATATTCTGCTCTATTAATGACAGTAACATAATATTCTGCTTCATTAATGACAGTAACGGAATATTCTGCTCTATTAATGACAGTAACATAATATTCTGCTTCATTAATGACAGTAACAGAATATTCAGCTTTAATAATGACAGTAACATAATATTCTGCTTCATTAATGACAGTAACAGAATATTCAGCTTTAATAATGACAGTAACAGAATATTCTGCTTTAATAATGGCAGTAACATAATATTCTGCTCTACAGTAACAGAATATTCTGCTCTATTAATGACAGGTACAGAAGAACATTATGTTACTGTCATTAATAAAGCAGAATATTCTGTTGCTGTCATTAATAGAGCAGAATATTCTGCTTTATTAATGACAGTAACAGAATATTCTGCTTTATTAATGCCAGTAACAGAATATTCTGCTCTATTAATGACAGTAACAGAATATTCTGCTTTATTAATGCCAGTAACAGAATATTCTGCTTTATTAATGCCAGTAGCAGAATATTCTGCTCTATTAATGACAGTAACAGAATATTCTGCTCTATTAATGACAGTACCAGACGGTATACCAATGACTATTCTTCAAAACAAAGTGAAGAGGGTGATACAGAATCCTCCAGAGAGGCAGAAAAAGGACCAAATTCTAATTGAAGACACCTCATAGGTGTTTCCGTCCAAGCGGTTGTTATTTCCAATCAAGTTTACAAGTGTATTGGGGTATATTCAAGTGAGTGAGGGATGCCTTAGGCAGATGTGACAGCACTACATTTCACTGGTGATGCTGCTCATCCTCTCCCTGATAGCAATTATTAGTTTAGTTTCATGTTAAGACGGATGAGTGGCCGGGTTCTTTAGATGCATGCTGTGTAGGTTACCTGTGTGCATGTGTCCAGGGATAGGGGAGCTGTACAAGATGGTGTGCCCTGCACAGCATAGACCAGCGCTGGAGTGAAGCATTGTTTCCTGCTTAAAGGTGAAGGTGTGTTTAAGGTATTACACAACATACAGTTTGAGATGTTGGATCCTCTATGCCTAACAACCCTCTTTGTGTGGTGGGGTCATCCTCTTACGAAATTGATGAAGAAAACACCAGTAAAAAAGCTAAACATAATACAGTCTGGAACACACATGTACAGCACTCACACATGCACACACTTGCTGTGTACAACACACATACTGTATAGGCCTACACAAATCAGAAGGGATACAACAGGGCCCTGAAGGCCCGAAGGCCTGAATGGCGGAGACACGGTGTCTGCTACCTAAAGACGGGTTAATAATGTGGAAAATGTTTAACTGATGTGAGCGAACAGAGCCGCCAGGTGCAGGGAGTCGATGTGTTCTCTCTTTATTCCAACGGCTCTGGTCAAACATTAAATGTTATTTATAAACCTATTAGCTTGATAAATCTCCTCAGGATATGAACAAATCCGGAGGGAAAAGAGTTGCAAAGGAAAACAAAAGTTTTGATCTGGTCCACAAAGCAGACCATTTTAGGAGGAGTTGAACTGCGAAGATAGGACCATCACAGATGTGTTCAGATGCTTCCTGTTGGTGACGTACTGGCCCATAAAAATCCGGAAAACAGAGCTCTGCTGAAGTAAAAAAAAAATATATATATATATATATATTTTTTTTTTCACTTGCCAAATGTCTCATGCTGTTGACGATATCAGCATGTTTTGAACTTTCATCTGATCTCCATAATATCTGAATCCATTCAGTATGCAGGGATGTTCCAGCCATATTGTGTGTATCAGTGGCTGTGATGCTGGGAGGGAGGAAAGCTAGCCTGCTGTATAGTACAATATGTATGCCTTCAGGGCCCTGGGCAACCATCAGCAGGAAATTAGTGCTGCCAACAAAACAAAAACCCAGACAAATCTGCAAGCAATATCACAATACCCTGATTATCTATTCTATCATTTGTAAGCTGTTTCCTGGGAAAAATAGAAATGTCACCACTCAGCCCCTAAATCATTTGTTGGGCTAATCAACGCCAGCTCTCTTCTGCCCCTCTTTGGTTGGGTTAGATCCATGAGGGGGTTGCCAGACATTGTCACGGTCAGGGAACTCTGATTTACAGCTCTGTTCTAACACACATAATTAAACGTAGAAGTCGAGCAGGTCTGAAAAGAATGACCTCTTATAGTTTTACCTTTTTCCTCATTCACTCTCTTCTTGGTTAATGAACGTTCTCTCTGGGTTCCTGTTAAAGAGGGAGAGTGTGGTCATGCTTTGCCTTTCTCTCATCTCTTCATCGATGTCATTACCTCAATCTCTATATTCTACCCTTCGTTTCAGCCTTTCTTTACCTCACATCCTCCTCTCTCGCCCTCTCTTGGACTCTGATATTGTAAGCTCTGTGAGCTGATTCTCTTGACTGGGCCGGCGGCTCGTTTGAGGGGCTTGTTTTGGGTGAAGTGCTAGCACCTGTCTGCTCGCCTCCCGGCAGTAAACGCCCGTGCCCTCACTGACAGCCCTGTCTGGTTTGACTAATGATGTGATTGATGGATGAAAGAGTGTGCATGTGTTTGCACGCACAAACACGCGCACGCACGCACACACGCACACGCTCGCTCAATCCCTTCCAGCAAAGCATTCACTCACACAAGCCAACCGCACAACCACACACATGCACAAACACTAACCCAACACACACAACTCCCAGTATCTCTAGCCAGTGTTGTGTAGCACAGAAGCGAAGTATAGTGTAGTGTCAGCAAGCCCCCATCAAGTGGTGGCTGAAGCTGAAGGTGTATTCCCCTCCATGGCTCATTACCCAGTAATGGCAAAGCCAAAGAAAGGGAAAGAAGAAAAGTAGAAGGAACTGATTTTTCTCATGACACCAGACAGCAGGCAGGTTTATGGACTAACGGCCCATCACAACAAACCCATCACAGGGGGGCACACACAGGGGGGCACACACAGTGGAGCGGCCGCCCACCTCGCCCCACTCCCCTCTCTCTCTCTGCCACACCGTGAGGGAGCTGCTGGGCTTGCCGGGAGACAGCCGTGAGGGAGAGCGAGGGGAGATTATGATTCTGAGCAGAACACAGGCCGGAACCGTTGTCTCTCTGATTAGGCAGATTGCCTCGTTTGTTTTGGTCATGCGGTGCTCTGGGAGAGAGGAAAACGATCCCTGTAATAAAATACCGAATAGAACTTTGCAACAGATGCGGCCGAAAATCAACCTCGCTGAGACGATTTGAATTCCTCTGGTGACGCGCACAATCGATCTCTTCTATTATCCTCGTCTAGGTTCTTCCAAACCATGCGTCATATCGAATGAGGCTCTGCTCTACTGTTCTGGTGACTACATTAACGGCTGCTATAATAGAAACTCCTCTACGCAACGCAGCCAGGCGTATTTTGAGCAACGTTCAACCGTTGACACCGTTGAAATGGAACGCACACTCCATACCGTAGTCCTGAAAGCAGAGACATCCAGGGCTTTGCTATTGTCCAAGACACCAGTCATTGTATTTTGGGGCCTTTTCAGAATCTATCTGAAGACGGGATCATCTGTGTTTATGGTATAAATAGAGTCATTCATCTTCTTATCCATAAATTGTGGAACCACAAACCATAACTGTGCCTTTGACTCATAATGGTCCAGATTCCTGACCACAGTGGTTTAACCTCTGTGTTTCCTCTGAGGTAAATGGCTTCATGCAGTGTTAACGACACAGATAACAGAACATGGTCACAGGTCCTGGTTATAACCTGGGAGTGTCAATGTACAGTATATGTACATTTAAGAGAGAGTATAAATACTAAATGATTTGTGTGTTTGAGGGAGGGCACTATAGTGATAAAAGTGTGTGAGGAGGGCAGCGCTGTTCCTCCTAACCTTGAGAACGGTATCAGTATTCGTCCTCCACACGATTCCCCATTCAAATTGGGATTTCAAGGAGAAACACTTACTTTCACTGAGGAGCTGTAAAACCGTCCAGTGGCGTGGAAACATTTCCTCCTGAACCAAAGTTTCTAGAGTTCATTTAAAACTTGGCTGTGAGAGGACCTGCCATGGCCCTCCTGAGTCCCAGTAAGACTGATGTCTCTGATATGGCTGGATATGTTCATATTCACTCTCACGCCTTAAAAACGGGAGCGGGGCCAGATTGATGTGGCGGCCCTCGCTTTCCCAGGAATCAAAGGACCATGCGTCTGAAGTGACGGGTGATGGAGGAGGCTGTCAGGGGAAAGGATGGGGGATGTGTTAAGCGGGATCCAGCATGAGGACCAACAGCATCATTAAGATATCCTGTATGGGGGGAAAATGATGAGGCAACCTTTTGATTAAGGAGGTGTCTCTCAAGAGTCTTTGGCGCTGGGCAAAAAAAAAGAAGAGATGTTTTTCATTTTAGCCGGAAGATTTATGCTTTGACAAATGTGGAAGTGGAAGTTGAATAATGGGATATTGGCATGCTTTGATTTCTTAATAGCTGTAATTGCTTTTTTTTATACCAAAGGCCTGTTGCCATTTCCTTCCAGTGCGATGAGGAATATGTCTTCTGCGTGTTAATACATGATTTAACAGAAACGTTACCCTCAAAACTGCGGTGCAATGGCGAGAAATGTAATTCATCCCGAGGGACAAAAAGTAGCGAGAGGAAAACATATTTCTTATCTCCCTGCAATTGTGATCCACTTTAGCTACATGCTCAGTGATAGTGTTTGAGAGTAAAGGAGATGGGGGACTGTTTGATGTTTGTTTGATTAGGCTAAGAATCATATTCTATATATGCTGGTAGAAGCGTTTCTGGTGTGTGTGTGTGTGTATATGTGTGTGTCAGTGGTACTGCAGGGGTTACCAGTCCCAGCCTCTCTGCCTCCAGCCGGCCCAAGAGGAGCCAGCCGCTGAACCTGCTCCTGAGTGGCTGCCTCTTGCTGCCTCGTCCTATGATCCAGCTCTGACAGGTGGCTCCACCCAGATGGCTGTTGGTGCCTGGCCAGAGAGAACCTAGGAGCAACAGCACTGGTCAGGCCCTCCTCAGACTGTCTCAGTCAGCCCTACCTCGGCCCTGCCACCTCCCATCCAGCTCTGCCCTCCTGTCAGCCCCATCCATCCTAACAGTCCCCCAACCAGGAGCAACACTGGAGGGGAACCTGCCACTGGCATGATGCAACTGTAAGAGTCGTACAAACAAAACGTCCTCAGTACTGCCATGGGACAGTGAGACAGAGAAATGACAGCTATATCTGAGTCAACTGGGCCTGGAAGTCTGTAGATTGGCCCACAGTAACCTTTCTCAACTTCAAGGCCAGACTGTCAGGGTCAAGGTCAGGCTCTTAGGCGTGACCTATTGCTCACTCTGGGCTCCTTTGGTCAGGCCTGATGGCCAGAGAGTGCCCAGGTGCATCTGCCAAGTTCATAGAGACATCACCGTTGTTTAAAAAAAATGTAAACTAAAAATGTGAGGGAAAAAAAACAAATACAGTGTGAAGCTGCTTTTTTCAAATAGATTCACATGATGAAATATTTCAGGAGAGAAAAAAGGCTAAAGAATAAAGTAGAGTAAGGATACAAAGTAGGAGGAGAGACAGACAGATGGATGGGCGCTTTAGATTTAAACATCATCCTCATCGGTGCTCAGCTTCAAGCGGGTCCACGGGGGATTGGGTACTCATTGGGAAGATAATGCAGTTCCACGGAGAGATGGACGTCAGGGATTCAACGATGCGCTTCACTGTAAGGCCCAGTCCCAGCAGCCAGTGATAAACATCTCCATTTACAATGCATTGAAAAAGTCAAATCATTTTCGGAGACTTCAAACGATGTCCATAGCAGGCTATTTCTGGCCTGCCTTTTTGAGTATGCATACGCACTCAATTAGTTTAAAAATCATATTTCTATTCTGCATCAGAATGATGGACTGTGAATTCGACGTTTTAATATGCAATCCCTTGTCAACAAAGCTCCGATTGTGAGGCTAACCAATTATTGCGACAGCAGCGGAGAGATTATTATCTTGTGAAGGACTTAGTTAGTCGTCACGACCGAGAAAGTGCTTTATTGATTGACCATCAGGTAGCTAATAACATGGGTTATCTACATGTAGAATGAGACAAGGTCTCTCCTCAATACGACACTAGTATCAAGATGTACCTTGTCCTACAGTCCCAACATAGCCAGGAGAGGCAGGTTATATACCTTAGACAAGCTAATGAAGGTCACCCTATCTAAAGGTATCTTCAGTGTGAGAATGTGAGCACGTAGACGGTTCTATGTTATTCCATACTCTCATCCAGTTGTTCCTTCATTGTATTCGTCATTGGGCTATGGTCTTGAGTATTTAATATTGAAGGCCAGATTCACTATCTACAGGATGTGCCTACCCACGCGTATTCTACAAGATATCCAATCCGTGTCTTGTGTTTATAATCTAAGCATGATTATTAATAACTAAACTCCATCAAAATAATGCCATATTAATTTCGTCAGGAAGATACGAAACAAATACCGATTTTTGTGTTTTTTTTGTTGAATTTGACCCCTTTTTCTCCCCAATTTTGTGGAATTCAATTGTTTTTAGTAGCTACTAACTTGTCTCATCGCTACAACTCCCGTAAGGGCTCCGGAGAGACGAAGGTTGAAAGTCATGCGTCCTCCGATACACAACCCAACCAAGCCGCACTGCTTCTTAATAACACAGCGCGCATCCAACCCGGAAGCCAGCCACACCAATGTGTCGGAGGAAACACCGTGCACCTGGCAAACTTGGTTAGCGCGCACTGCTCCCGGCCCGCCACAGGAGTCGCTGGTGCGCGAAGAGACAAGGACATCCCTACCGGACAAGCCCTCCCTAACCCGGATGACATTAAGAACATGTCACTCACAATCACACAAATGTACCCAGCTGCACATACGTCACGTGTACATGTGTGGGAAATCTGTCTGTAGAGTGATCTGGTGTCCAAACATTCATCACTATGACAGGGGAGCCTGTGTCCCTATGTATGTTGTGGAGTCCCAGTCTCCCGAGAAATCAACATGACCTCAAATGGGCACTCTCAACCACACACACACACACACACACACACACACACACACACACACACACACACACACACACACACACACACACACACACACACACACACACACACACACACACACACACACACACACACACACACACACACACACACACACACACACACACACACACACACACACACACACACGCACGCACACGCACGCACGCCGCACACACAATAAAAACAAGTACACACACGCACACTCACATTACCTAACATGCTTGGACCTAAATCCTGGGAGAGGAGGACTGTAATACAAAGGGTCCTATTGAAAAATCTCATTGAGAGGATATTAGCAGTCCATTTCCTAGTTGGTCATTGTTTTTCAGGCAAAATAGAGTGGCTGAGGGCTGAAAAAAAAGATTACCAAAGTTCAAGGTTTCTTGGAATCCTCAGGGGAGGCAGTGTGCCGAAGGCCTGAGATTACATTTCAGTCCAACCTTACCGTCAAACCTCTCCAGACGGAACAGGAAATTGTGTCGCTGTCACAGAAACGCATGAGAGAAATGTAAATGCCCTCCCCGTCTCATATGCACCCTGGGCTCTCCCTCAGGGGACCCCTCTCTTGGTGTCCGTCTTGTGTCAAATACCCCTTTTTAACACAGAATTTGTATTGGGGGTTTTGCTTCCCTCCATGCATCTTCTTTGGTTACGAAGCAATGCTGCAGTGCCTGGCATGGCATAGCGATGCATACCAAAACAGACAGGGCCAGAAGAAAAAACAAGACGGGTGAGGGCAGATGTTGAATCATCCAGTAAGCAAATGCACAATGGGATTACTGTGTTAAAGCAATAAGTACAGGAGCTAGAAAAACCTCCGGATTCAGATGTCACATTCTAAACTTTTTTTAAACTGTCAGATTCATTTCAGCAAATGGATGGAGCTAAAACAAACAAATCATTGAGGAAATATGCAACTGCCGAGAGTTCCCTTTGACTTGAAACCCTATCCCTAAACACTGTAGATGTCGACTGTTCTACAGAATGAAAAGAAAGGAGACAAATGAATACTCAGACACAAGAGTAACTACCATTTTACCTGCCCGTTAACTGTCACAAACCCTTAACAATTATTGGACAATGCCTTTAGTTAGCAGAGATGAAAACCCTTCCCCTGCTTGTATCACTTGGCTGGACCAAAGTCAGAAACGAAATGGCTTCTTTTCTTCATCACTAAGGATGACTTTTATAGCGTATAGTCATCATGGACGATAGATGTTTCTATTTGAAGGTGTGATTCGTCAGAGTTAGCAGACTTCAGATTGTAGCCCATCACTGAAATGAATGCAGTTAAGAACAGGCACCCTTGTCGTTGTATGATTCAAGGAGGGGCTGTAAGGGGGCTAGAGGAGGCACAGGGGTGACAGAAACGTCCGGCCCACGCACCTCCAGGTGTGGCCATACGGACCAGGGTTTTGACTGAGGTACTTCCAGGCCGGGCCTTAGGAGCGATTTATCAATGCAAAGTTAATAACATCCATTTGAATCTAACTAAAAATCAATATTTCATTACCAAATTGTTAGCGGGAATGAAGAAGGATTGCGGAAGTCGGGGCGGGTGCGTTGGAAAGGAGGCGTCAGGAGGTTCGATGGGAAGACTGGATGATTCATGGGACCATCAGGCCAAGAGGGGGGAGGAAGAGGGGGCGAAGGAGGGCCAAGGAGGACGGACGCTGGAAAAACTTGGAGAGGGCTCGCTCCCCGGTGACCTTGGTAGGGACGGAAAAATATATATAAGAAAATGAAAGCAACTGTCAACTCCCCACAGGCCAGGATCAGCCTATAAATCACACAGGAGACCACGGGGAGGGAGGGGGACCAGAGAGGAGAGGGGGTTAACCCTTACACCCTTACACTGGCCTTTCTTTACATCCACTGGACAGAGAGGAGACACATAGTATTAGATCTGTGAAGCTGGATTTACCCATATTAGGAAATTAAATTGAAATTTAAAGGTAATTTCCTGCGTTCACGTTACACTCTGCATATGTCGGCTCAATCGGAAATTACCTTTAAATTTCAATCAAGATATAACACGGAGCTTCTGCGATATGTACTGAATCTAGCCCTAAACCTCTTGAGTCTATCAATTCATTTATTCATGCTACTGCATGAGTGTCAATGTCAATCCATGTACCCTTATTGTAATGTGTTAACAGAGAAGGTATGAAGATGTCTATAAATGAAGTGTACTTCAAATAGTCTGATAGGCTTTTTGCATGGCAGGCCACTCAATGACTATAGAAGATAAGGAGGCCCTGTTTGCCTAATAGGTTTTTGGCCCTTATCCAGTAACATCACTTCCAAGTGGGAATGATATTATTGGTCTGGATCCTTAATGGAAATACTTAAGGAGATGCAAGTAATATCAGCCTTGAAGGTTATGGCCACAAAATGTGTAGAAAAAAAAAAGATCTGGCAATATCCTCTCTTCTTCTTCATAACTCACATAGATGACACATGATCCTATTGAAGAAGGAGCAGTTGGTTGAACAAGTAACAGTTGGAACGGAATGCGTGTGTCATATGTTTGACTATTTACATCTGCATTGTTATCTCGCCCACCAAACCTTTACGGATTTGTAATATCCACAATTAAAAATGGGAAAGAAACAAAACAAATAGTGATTCGAATTGACATATCGTTCAGCCCTAAACCTAATTGACAATTTCCATATGACAACGCTTGTGGGTTCTGAGCGTCTGTAAAGTGGTGATTTCCATCAAGCGCCTGAAGCAAAAAATATTTGGGCATGAGGAACAAATGTTGAAGGATTTTTGAGTAGAAAATATTTTTTTCAGGCAAAATGCCTATGATGTGAAGTCCAATAGGACATACAGTAGGTACTGGCTAGATCTAGTGCAATGTGATTGGTGCATATGTTCTTTAAACCCCACCCCCACCCTCTCAAGGTTAGTACATATTACAACATATGTGGCCTCTGCTTAATAAAAGCGAATGTTTCCAATGTGCCATTTGTTTTTTTGTTTGGTGCCACACCACCCCCTCCTCTTCTCGGCTAAGAGACGGTCAGATCTGGGTTTTGACAGTGCTCCAGATTGTACGCGCATCAGGTGACAATTAAGACATAACAACATAAATTGTCTGCCGTCACATTAACTTATCCTTCCTGGTTGATGCCTTCTCACACGACTAGAACAAAGAGAGGAAATTTGAACCACTTACCTAGAATCACCCCATCTGTAATGTACATGTATAGGTGGGCGCCATCTGTGTAACTTGGGGATTTGTTTCCTAGTTTTGAAAAAAAAAGACTGACTTCCACATTTCTAACAATACAAAAAATGGCATGCAGACACTAAATAATTAATTTGCTGCTAACATTAAACAACTGTTAACACGCTCAAATAATTAGTTATGCCTGCTTGGCATGTTTGCATCTTTAATAATTCATGCATTTGTCTTAATTACCAACAACAGTATTTTGGCCTTGTTATTCCTTTTTCAACCAAATAATTTAAGTAAAACGGAAAAAGCAATTATGCTATAAATATTAATTAGATACCCTTATTAAGAATCCAGACAAAGGGGCATATAGAGTCTTAACTATATTTTCATAGGAATTAAATAGAGTTATAAATCTTTCTCTGCCTGGACAGGTATCTACGTGGGAGACATCTTTATCGGTGGTTTTTGAATAAAATATAGTCACTACTTAATATCCTCTTGAACATGATCACATTTAGAGAAACATTTATGCTGTCAATGGGTTCCGATGATTAATGTAATAATTATGATCATGTTATTAAGCAGAATTTTAAATGCAATCACATTAATCATGGAATGTCCCCTTTGTGCCTTTGAGAACGTATTCTCTCTTAACTGGAGCTCTCAAAAGAAACAAACAAAGGACTAAACAATGAGGCATGTGGAAAATGCATGTGTCTTGAGAAAGTGTCCTTACACAGTCTCAGACAGTTCTTGCTAGGTATTTTGAGGCCTACCATTTTGTCACGAGAGAGTAATTTGATGTTAACACCAAACAACCTATGTGCAGTCTTAGGCAGCCATTTTGAGATATGTAAAAGGTCTTTTGACATTTTCTGGAAAGGCAATGTTGACTCCACCCCCTTTTTTTCTAGGACGGCCTGTCGGTGGCTATGATGAGTTTGTGTCATGTTTAAATTTTCATGGGTCGCATACATTGGAACACTCACCCGCTCACTGTCTCTCAAAATGCAGCTGTCAATGAAGGAGAAGACAAGCTCGTGGTTGACTTTGGGAGGACGATCAGAGGGGGAAGTTTATTTTTCCTTTTTTTTGCTGGATGATTAAAAGGCAAATGAATGACACTGCCCGACACCCCAAATCAGCCCTCTGCATTAATATTTCACACTGATGGCAGCTGTGTATCAAAACAACATGGAATTAAGTAGGGAGAGAGTAGGGAGAAAAGGAATGAGGTTCATAGCAATCTAGCCATATTTTCTTATTGAACACATAAACAGTTTGGGTTAGATTTTTCTCGAAAGGAGTTGAAGTAGCACAAGTTTTACTTCTTTAATTTAATATTCAATACATGGTGAAACATTACAAGCTAAACAAAAGTGTAATAATAAGATTGAGCTAAAATAAATAGATTAGAACTGAAAAAAAGTATTCAGAATTGAAACTAGTCAATCTTAAGGTCAGGAATGAACTTAATCGGTCTTATCAGATGTTTTTTATTCTGGGTTTTTGGCCATGGATAACAGCCATGAAACATGTGGGCTGCCAGTGACATTGGAAATGTCCATATTAGGCAATATGCAAATGCTGTTGATGGGGTGTAAATTCTAAGACGTGACAGTGAAACATCACAGGCCGATGATTAAAACGTGAACGTAAAACGAGGACGTTGGTTGGGCAGAGATAGCAATGAGGGCATATAGTCAGAGATAACCATCGACTGAACCGTGCACAGCTGACGAGAAAACAAGGACATCCCTCCTGTGTAAAGACCATTCCATGGCAACCTCGCCGACTGATGTCGATAGCTGTCAGCCTTTAACAGCCTGCAGCATTAGTATATGCTCACCACAGCAAGTTCAACAACCAGTATAGGCATTGACCTTCTCATCTCTGACTGTCCTGTGTAAAGTTGCTATCTAGAAACTAAAAGGGTTCTTTGGCTGTCGCCATAGGAGAACCCTTAAAAAAAATATTTTGCGGTTCCCGGTAGAACACTTTTGGTTACAGGAAGAACCATATTGGGTTCCATGTAGAACCATTGCCCCAGAGGGTTCTACATGGAACCCAAAAAGGTTCTCTTGGGACAGCCGATGAACCTTTTTGGAATCATTTCTTAGGTATCATTATCAAGACCTCACAATCCAGAGTGAGATTACGCTGAAAAGGTTACATACAGTTTGTGGTTTGGGGGGGATGACCAAATAAATAAATAAACAAACACAGGAATATATAAATAAATAATGAATGGCATTTAAAGAAGGAATGTGCGTGTTGGGTTTGAAAATGTCACAGAAGCAGATTTATAGTCTGTTTTCTGAGTACATTATTTGAGCTTGACAGTGTTGATCATTCACGCTTCCCCTGTCTCCCTATTCCTGCCCGTCATGGATTATTGAAATATAAAAATAAGTGAGAGAAGGGCCCCCGAAGCAGTATCAAAATGTCACGTTTGTACTTACAGCCCTATGCTGCTAGACAGGGTCAAGGGCTTCATTTATTTGTATACGTACACACAGGCACTACAGGAAAGGTTATGTCACCCCCTGGCTATTTACTCCCACTTTTGAATGGGGACTGATATTCAGCTCAATTGCCAGTGTCACTGATATGGAACTGACATAGCATTTGGAGGCAGAGGGAGAAAGAGGGGGAGTCAGAAATGACTGCCAGACTGGGACATGGGACGGAGGGGACAGGGACAGGGACGGGGGGGGTGTAGTAGAGAAGGTGTGTTGTGGGCATGTATGAACAAAATGATTGGACATGTGGTGGACCTACGGGTTGTAATGTAGCACTTGATGAACATGTCTTTCAAGAGACAGGATTGTGTCGAGGTCAGAACAGAGTTAAATTTGGAACCACCAAGATTATTCCTAGAGCTGGCCTCCCGGCTAAACTGAGCAATCGGGGGAGAAGGGCCAAGGTCAGGGAGGTGACCAAGAAACCGATGGTCACTCTGACAGAGCTCCAGAGTTACTATATGGAAATGAGAGAACCATCCAGAAGGACAACCATCTCTGCAGCACTCCACCAATCAGACCTTTAAGGGTAGAGTGGCTAGACGGAAGCCACTCCTTAGTTAAAGACACATGACAGCCTGCTTGGAGTTTGTCAAAAGGTACCTAAAGGACTCTAAGACTGTGAGAAACAAGATTATTTGGCCTGAATGCCAAGCATCACGTCTGGAGGAAACCTGGCACCATCCCTATGGTGAAGTATGCTGGTGGCTCATCATGCTGTGGGGATGTTTTTGAGCGGCAGGGACTGGGAGACTAGTCAGGATCAAGTGAAAGGTGAACGGAGCAAAGTATAGAGAGATCCTTGATGAAAACCTACTCAAGACTGATAAGGACCTCAGACTGGGGCGAAGGTTCACCTTCCAACAGGACAATGACCCTAAGCACACAGCCAAGACAATGCAGGAGTGGCTTCGGGACAAGTCTCTGAATGTCCTTGAGTGGCCCAGCCATAGCCCAGACTTGAACCTGATCTAACATCTCTAGAGAGCCCTATAAATAGCTGTGCAGCGACACTCCCCATCCAACCTGACAGAGGAGAGGATCTGCAGAGAAAAATAGGAGAAACTCCCCAAATGCAGGTATGCCAAGCTTGTAGAGCCATTTCCAAGATGACTTGAGTCTGTAATTGCTGCCAAAGGTGCTTCAACAAAGCACTGAGTAAAGGGTCAGTATACTTATGTAAATGTGATATTTCAGTTTTGCTTTTTTATGCATTTGCAAAAAAAATCTCCAAACATGTTTTTACTTTGGTGTGTTGATTGAAAAATACATTTAAATACATTTTAGAATAAGGCTGTAACGTAACAACATGTGGAAAATGTCAAGGGGTCTGAACAGTTTCCGAATGCACTGTACATATAATGTAAGGCAATCACATGACCAATCTTGCATACCACAGTACGTTTGGTATTGCGACCAGATTTGTTATAGTTCAAAATTTGAAAGATCATTAATTAAGAAGCACTCTTTTTACACAAAGCGAGACAGAGGAGTGCCATGACAGAGATTGAAATGGGAAATCTGATATGAGCAATATATCATCTGGGGATAATTATGATGATCTATTGGCTTTTATGCTGAACTGAGTTCAAAATGATTGCATAGGAAGAGATGACATTAATGGCTGGCCTCAACTTTGATCTAGCTGAGGAAGGTTGTACCGTACGCCCACCTTTGCCCACCAATAGTTTGTGTAAAAATCTGAGTTATTGAGAGTGATATGAAATTTCTAAATGTCATTAATTGACACCTTTTTCCTCTGAGCTGTCAGGAGGGAGACAGAAAGGTCACAGCTCTGGGGTGATATATATATATGACCCCCCACCCTTCCCCCCCAACATTGTGAATTATGGCTGTCGTTAACACGAGGGAATGGATGGTGGAGCCGACTGAAAGCCTCTATCGATCCACTTCCTACACAGGAAAATCAGGTACCTAAATATGGTGCCCTCCAACAGGAACTCCCATGCTTTAATGAAGGGGCTGATGCACTAAATTCCTAAATAGAGGTTCTGGTTTACTCTTTGACAAATTATTTATCCAATGAAATATTGTACACAACAAATGACTAAAATGAGGCAGTATTTACAGCAGTAGCATAGCCAGAAATTTGTTGTTGGGTGAGCCTGCAGAAATGTCCTGCAACTCTACCCAGTTTGCCATGGGGCTGAGATAAAATGTTGCATTTTTAAAGCTAAATAATGGTGTGTTGACTGTAACATTCTTTTAATTAGGCAAGTCAGTTAAGAACAAATTCTTATTTACAGTGATGGCCTACACCGGCCAAAGCCGGATGACGCTGGGACAATTGCGCGCCGCCCTATGGGACTCCCAATCCCAGCCGGTTGTGATACAGCCTGGATTCAAACCAGGGAGTCTGTAGTGATGCCTCAAGCACTGTGATGCAGTGCCTTAGACCACTGCGCCACTCAGGAGCCCACTCGGGACCCCGTTTGGAGCTGTCTTGTTTGCTAAAGGAACAAATGAAGTAAGCAATGGCATGGTGCATATAGCCATAGAAGCACAGTGACATACTGTATGCCTAAATGCGGTCATGTTCATGGCTTATTTCAGTTAGTTATTTTTGGTAACACATCTCATGAGAGTGAATGTCATTCCAGTTCATCTGAATGTCATTCCAGTGCACTGGAATAGGACTGCTTGCTATGAATAGTAACGTCCGTCTTGGGAAGAATAAGATGAGGACCAAAGCGCAGCGTGGTAAGTGTACATGTTTTAAATATTTTAATGACCACTGAAACAAAACAATAAACAACCAACAAAGAGTCCTGTAAGGTGCAACACAACACTAAACAGAAAATAAACACCCACAACTCAAAAGTGAAACCAGGCTACCTAAGTCTGATTCTCAATCAGGGACAACGATTGACAGCTGGCTCTGATTGAGAACCATACCAGGCCGAACACAGAAAATCCCAAATTATAGAAAAAAAGAACATAGACAACCCACCCACCCAACTCACGCCCTGACCATACTAAAACAAAGACATAACAAAGGAACTAAGGTCAGAACGTGACATGAATTCTATCTGATGGTCTTTGCATGTTTAGGTGAAAAGACAAAAAAAATGTCCCGTTTTGAACTCTGACAAGTAAAGGACCATTCAAAATAAATACAGTAATGCCTTCAGGAAGTATTCACACCCCTTGACTTTTTCCCCCCAAAATTGTGTTACAGCCTGAGTTTAAACTTGATTAAAATGAGATTTTGTGTCACTGGTCAACCCACAATACCCCATATTGTCAACCGCTCAAGGATTTCACCATGAGGCCAATGGTGACTTTCAAACAGTTAGATATCTTAATGGCTGTGATAGGAGAAAACTGAGGATGGATCAACAGCATTGTAGTTACTCTACAATACTAATCTAGGAAGCCTTTACAGAAAAGTTTTTTCTACAAAACATGCATGCTGTTTGCAATAAGGCACTAATGTAAAACTGCAAAAAATGTGACAAAGAAATTAACTTTATGTCCTGAATACAAAGCGTTATGTTTGGGGCAAATCCAATACAACATCACGGGGTACCACTCTTCATATTTTCAAGCATAATGGTGGCTGTATCATGTTATGGGTATGGCTGGTCGGTATACTGTATTTCACTGTATCGCTAATGTTCACTAATACATCACTATTGATATATTGATGGACGGACCAGTTTGAGTTTTTAATTCACCTTCTATAACGGTATTTTAATGTTATGTTTGTTAAATGTGATACGCCGTCTGTAACGCTACCTGAGCCATCCCTCTCCACTCTCCCTCTTTCCGTGCCACTTTCCACACAGACATAGTCCTCCCCTCCCAAGGAGCGCATTTGTTGCTGCTTGACTACGAGACATTTTCGTTCAGTCTGCATGGTCAATGCAGCACATGCAACAATGTTGATGACAACAATGTTGCATTCTATAGTTACAATATTAGTTTGTGTTTCTTACATCTGCAAACAGCTAGTGTGTATTTTCTTATCAAGTTAAGCTAATTATGTTAGCCACTAATGCTAATCGCTAGTTAGCTGGCTACATGAATAAAGATTTTACATTATTATATACATATTACACATTATATTATTATATTATATATTATTATATATTATATTATATACATATACACAAGATTATAGGGTCCCCTGGGAAACATTGAACATCACTTTGGTTCCTACCCTGCTTCCTACCCTGTAATTTGTTGTCATGTCCTCTGGTGCTAGAGGTTGTACGCAGCTGCAGGTTGGATGTTTGATACGGGATACGGGACTATTAAAAGTTTTAGAACCATTGGTCTACCCTATCAAAAGCTTTGGCCTAGTCAATAAAAATAGCTGCACAACATTGCTTAGAATCAAGGGCAATGGTGACATTATTTAGGACTTTTAACTTTGCAGTGACACATTCATAACCTGAAGGGAAACCAGATTGCATACCAGAGAGAATAGGTGGAGAGAGTGAACCAGGAGGTGGGTAGGTTTCTGAGGTCGTATTTTCAAGACCGGCCAGGAGAATGGTCGAGGTACGTCCCATGGGCGGAAGTGGCCCAGAACTCATTCCGCCACTCCTCCACGAACATGTCACCATTTCAGTGAGTGTTGAGCTACCAGCTGGTCCTGGCACCGTGGCATCAGAGTCAGACCGAGGCTCCTGCGGTGGAGTAGTGGGTGCAGCGCTCTAAGGAGACCTGGAGTGCCGTCCACCAGGAATCGCT
The DNA here is from genome assembly GCF_018296145.1 of Oncorhynchus tshawytscha. Taxonomy (NCBI): domain Eukaryota; kingdom Metazoa; phylum Chordata; class Actinopteri; order Salmoniformes; family Salmonidae; genus Oncorhynchus; species Oncorhynchus tshawytscha. The sequence goes on from NC_056440.1 coordinate 59,916,423, forward strand.
CAAGCAAGCTGGTGGACGGCAGACGAGGAGCGCTGACCGCCACCGCAGTGAGGCCCCAGTTTTCGCACAGGGGGACAGGGTCTGGCTCTCGACCCGAAACCTGCCCCTCCGCCTGTCCTGCCGGAAGCTGGGGCCGCAGTGTGTGGGGCCTTTTAAAGGCCTGAGGATGATAAACAAGGTGTGTTATAGGTTACAACTCCCTTCCTACTATCGTATTAACCCCTCGTTTCATGTGTCTCTTCTCAGGCCGGTGGTAGCTGCTCTCCTGCAGGAAGGTGAGGTGCCGGAGGTCCCTCCGCCCCCTCTGGACATCGAGGGGTCCCCGGCGTACACAGTATGTGCTGTTCTGGACTCTAGACACCGGGTGATGGGCCTATAGTACCTCGTGGACTGGGAGGGGTTTGGTCCGGAGGAGAGGTGCTGGGTACCGGTGGGGGACATCTTGGATCCGTCACTGTTGAGGGATTTCCATCGCCTCCATCCGGATCGTCCTGCGCCTCGCCCTCCAGGTCGCCCTCGAGGCCGGTGTTGGCGTGCGTCAGGGGGTGGGGTACTGTCACAACTCCCACCGAAGGTGGCTCCTCTTCCTGTTCGGGCGGCGCTCGGCGGTCGTCGTCACTGGTCTACTAGCTGCCACCGATCCCTTTTCCCTTTTCTGTTGGTTTTGTCTTATTGGTTACACCTGTTTCTTGTTTAGGTTTTTAGTTGGGCTATTTAAACCGGTAAGGCCCGCCTGCTCTTTGTGCGGGCTTATTTTTCCTCTGTGCATGTTTGTGGTAGTGCGTTTCCCTTTGTTTTTCCTCCGGACGGGTAGGGTCCTGGTTTTGGTCCGGTCTTCTATGTGCGCCCAGTATTGGCGTGACCATTTTTCTCTGTGCCGGAATAAAACATTGTTCTTTACCTTCTTCTTTCTGCACCTGACTCCGCACCCACTACACCTAAAGTGTGTTACACATATAGCTGGTGGGTTATACACTCTATCGGCAGGATAGAACAGCAGCGTCTGGTAAGACACGGGGCGGAGGCCTATGCATATATGTAAACAACAGCTGGTGCACAATATCTAAGGACGTCTCAAGGTCTTGCTCACCTGAGGTAGAGAATCTCATGATAAAATACAGATGAAAACTCTCTAGGTAGATAGTGTGGTATCTACCTAGAGAGTTTTCATCTGTATTTTTCGTAGCTGTCTAAATACCACCACAGACCGATGCTGGCACTAAAACCGCACTCAATGAACTGTATACCGCCATAAGCAAACAGGAAAATGTTAATCCAGAGATGGCGCTCCAAGAGGCCGGGGACTTTAATGCAGGGAAACTTAAATCCGTTTAATTTAACCTAATTTAACCTAATTTCTATCAGCATGTTAAATGTGCAACCAGAGGGAAAACAATTATAGACCACCTTTACTCCACACACAGAGACTCATACAAAGCTCTCCCTCGCCCTCCATTTGGTTAATCCGACCATAATTCTATCCTTCTGATTCCTGCTTACGAGCAAAAATTTAAGCAGCAAGAACCTGCTTGACTCGGTCTATTAAAAAGTGGCCAGATGAAGCAGATGCTAAACTACAGGACTGTTTTGCTATCACAGACTGGAATATGTTCCGGGATTCTTCCGATGGAATTGAGGAGTACACCACATCCGTCATTGGCTTTATCAATAAGTGCATCAAGGATGTTGACCCCACAGTGACTGTATGTATATTGCCCAACCTGAAGCCATGGATTACAGGCAACATTCGCCATGAGCTAAAGGGTAGAGCTGCCGCTTACAAGGAGTGGGATTTTAACCCGGAAGCCTACAAGAAATACCGCTATTCCCTCCGACAAAGCGTCAGTACAGGACTAAGATTGAATTGTACTACACCATACTCGTCGGATGTGGCAGGGCTTGCAAACTATTACAAACTACAAAGCTTTACCGAAAAAGCACACCATGCAATAATCTGAGTACAGCGCTCAGAGCCCAAACAAGCCAAACAGATATCCGCCATGTTGTGGAGTCAACAAAGTTAGAAATAGCGTTATAAATATTCACTTACCTTTGATGATCTTTATCAGAATGCACTCCCAGGAATCCCAGTTCCTTTAAAATGTTTGATTTGTTCCATAAAGTCCATAATCTATGCCCAAATACCTCCTTTTGTTCGCACGTTTAGTACACAATCCAAACTGACGACGCGCGGGCAGGTCCAAGCGAAAGTTCAGACAAAAAGTAATATTACAGTTCGTAGAAACATGTCAAACTAAGTATAGAATCAATCTTTAGGATGTTTTTAACATAAATCTTCAATAATGCTCCAACCGAAGAATTCCTTTGTCTGTAGAAATGCATTGGAACGCAAGCTACCTCTCACGTGAATGCACGTGACCAGCTCGTGGCACTCTGGCAAACCACTGACTCATTCCCTTCTCATTCCCCCTCCTTCACAGTAGAAGCATCAAACAAGGTTCTAAAGACTGTTGACATCTAGTGGAAGCCTTAGGAAGTGCAATATGACCCCATTTTCACTGTATCTTGGATCGGCAAAGAGTTGAAAACCTACAAACCTCGGATTTCACACTTCCTGGTTGGATTTTTTCTCAGGTTTTTGCCTGCCATATGAGTTCTGTTATACTCACATACATCATTCAAACAGCTTTAGAAACTTCAGAGTGTTTTCTATCCAAATCTACTAATCTCCAAATCTACTAATCTACTAAAGCTACCATGCATATTCTAGCTGTTAGGACTGAGTAGCAGGCATTTTACTCTGGGCACCTTTTCATCCAAGCTACTCAATACTGCCCCCCTGTCCCAAAGAAGTTAAACAGGTCAACATTCACAAGAAGGTGTAAGAGGACGTGTGCTCCGAGCAGGCGCTGACCAACTGGAAAGTGTCTTCACTGACATTTTCAACCTCTCCCTGTCTGAGTCTGTAATACCAACATGTTTCAAGCAGACCACCATAGTCCCTGTGCCCAAGAACAGGGAACCTGTCTAAATGACTACCGACCCATAGCACTTACGTCTGTAGCCATGAAATACTTTGAAAGGCTGGTCATGGCTCACATCAACATCATTATCCCAGAAACCCTAGACCAACTCCAATTTGCATACCGCATCAACAGATCTACAGACGATGCAATCTCTATTGCACTCCATACTGCCCTTTCACATTTGGACAAAAGGAACACCTAAGTGAGAATGCTATTCATTGACTTCAGCTCAGTGTTCAACACCATAGTGCCCTCAAAGCTCATCACTAAGCTAAGGACATAGTGACTAAACACCTCCCTCTGCAACTGGATCCTGGACTTCCTGACAGGCCGCCCCCAGGTGGTAATGGTAGGTAACAACACATCAGCCACGCTGATCCTCAACACTGGGGACCCTCAGCGGTGGGTGCTCAGTCCCCTCCTGTACTCCATGCTCACTCATAACTGCATGACCAGGCATGACCACAACACCATCATTAAGTTTGCAATTGACACAACTGTGGTAGGCCCGATCACCGACAATGATGAGACAGCCTATAGGGATGAGGTCAGAGACCTGACCATGTGATGCAAGGACAACAACCTCTCCCTCATTATGATCAAGACAAAGGAGATGATTGTGGACTACAGGAAAAGGAGTACTGAGCCCACCCCCTTTCTCATCGACGGGGCTGTAGTGGAGCAGGTTGAGAGCTTCAAGTTCTTTGGTGTCCACATCACCATCAAACTAACAGGGCGCGACAAAAACTATTCTCCCTCAGTAGACTGAAAAGATTTGACATTGGTCCTCAGATCCTCAAAAGGTTCTACAGCTGCACCATCGAGAGCATCCTGGCGGGTTGCCTCACCGCCTGGTATGGCAACTGCTTGGCCTCCAACCGCAAGGCACTACAGAGGGTAGTGCGTACGGCCCAGTACATCAACGGGGCCAAGCTTCCTACCATCCAGGACCTCTATACCAGGCGGTGTCAGAGGAAGGCCCTAAAAATTGTCAAAGACTCCAGCCCCCATAGTCATGGACTGTTCTCTCTTCTACCGCACTGCAAGCGATACCGGAGAGCCAAGTCTAGATCCAAGAGTCTACTATACAGCTTCTTCTAAGACTCCTGAACAGCTAATCAAATGGCTTTCCAGACTATTTGCATCCCCCCATGTTGCTGCTGCTCTCTGTTATTATCTATGCATAGTCACTTTAATAACTCTACCTACATGTCATATTAACTCAATTACCTCGACACCATTTACCCCTCACATTCGCTCTGTACCTGTACCCCCTGTACATAGCCACGCTATTGATATTTACTGCTGCTCTTTAATGATTTGCTATTCTTATCTCTTTCTTTTTGTTGTTGTATTTTCTTTAAACGTCATTGTTGGTTAAGGGCTTGTATATAAGCATTTGACTGTTGTATTCATCGCATGTGAGAAATATAATTTGATTTGATTTGATTTGAAATATCACGACTCAGGATATGACCCAGATGCAGACATGGGAGGCGGATAGTACAGGTCCCCGATTATTTATTAGAAACATGGGGCAGGGAATGTCAGGCCGAGGGCATGCAAAGGTTTGTGATCAGGTCAGAGACAGACAGGTACAGCACGGCAGGCAGGCTCGGGTTCAGGGCAGGCAGTGTGGTCAGAACTGGGGAAAACTAGGAAACAGAACTAGAGAAACAGGAAGGCGGGAAAGAACGTTGGTAAGACCCAAACGGACAAACTTACAACAGACAAACAGAGAACACAGGTGTAAATACACAAAGGATAATGGGATGGTGTGCGACACCTGGAGGGGGTGGAGACAAGCACAAAGACAGGTGAAACAGATCATTAGATTCTTCAAAGTAACCACCCTTTTGCCTTGATGACAGCTTTGCACACTCTTGGCATTTTCTCAACCAGCTTCACCTGGAATGCTTTTCCAACTGTCTTGAAGGAGTTCCAACATATGCTCAGCACTTGTTGGCTGCTTTTCCTTCACTCTGCGGTCCAACTCATCCCAAACCATCTCAATTAGGTTGAGGTTGGGGGATTGTGGAGGAATTCTGTGGTACAATTTTAAAATGGGTAAAAAAATGAAGAAAATAATAACAACAGGTCGTGTCTGAATACCCATACTTGTGTCCTAAATAGTAAGCTGTTTGAGTAAGTGAACATTTTTTGTTTAATAATATGCGACAGTCAACTGATCAAATCGCCATCTAGTGGCCTCATGGGTGGAATGTTATTCCTATTTTTCATTATTTCATAATTAATCAACATTATTTACAAAAAAACGCCAAAAATCTGGTGTTGCTAGGTCAAATGATTTTGTTATATTTCAGTCTTCTGTGGTATATAAACAGTGGCGACCCGTCATTCAATTATTTGGGGCTTGTTTTGCATGTTATTTTAGCGTGTCACATATCAGTTAAAAAATAGAAATGTTAAAACATGTGAATATCTTAAACATACAATATCCTTGCAGTGAAGCTGCTCAACAACTACATCATACCAGTCATCCAACAGATTCCCATTCAGAGCGACACACAGAAGCATCCAGTGTCAATATGCCCAGCTCAAGGGCACATTGACAAATCTACCACCAGGCAAAAAAACGTGAACCCGAACCCACCAAGATCCCTCCACAGTTCTGTCCCTCAACCATTCGAGACCCCTCCCACAGCCCCCCACCCAAGAAGAAAAATAAACAATAAAAATACAATTAATTCCATTCCCCACCTGCAAGAATCCCCCAATGCACCAACAATCAAGAGAATGAACTAAAGAGAAAAAAGGAAAAGACAAAAGAAAACAGCAAACAACAGTGCAAATAATAATGTAAAACAATGGACATCAAGGTCAACTAAAACCACAACAGCAATGCCAACTGTATATGTTTGTGTGCATGTCTGGCACTATTACATGTATGTGTGTGTTCTTTTCTGTGTTTATTTGAATGCGAGTGTGTGTATATGCATGTGTACAAACACCTGCACGGCATCAGCCTCAGGCAAACCGGCATTAGTTGTAAAAACACTGGCCCTCAGTTTCATTCAAACTGACTTTTTATTATGTTTCATTATGACGTTAAAAAAACATATTTACTTTTATCTTTGACCATCATTCTATCTCCCACACAGCAACTCCACTCCCACTTGTCTCCAATTCCACATCCCAACCCTCAGCTTCCCTCAGCCCATCCCATCTATCTCTGCTGGCCACCCACTTCAGGTTCCTAACGTACACTTTCAATCTATCTAATCAAATAGAATCCACATATTGCGAGTTGAAGATAAATACTTTTACTAAGAGAATTAGCATTTTAGTAATTTTAGATCAATGCTATGCATTTTCAGCCATTCCTGAACCTGAGACCAGAAACAAGCTACCTGAGGACAATACCAAAATAAATGGTCTTTTGATTCTGTATCCTCACAATAAAATCTGCAGAGCTTCGATGGCTTTATGCCCCAAATATTGAACATTTTGTTGGTGGCAAGAATTCTATATAATAATTTTTGATGAAAAGCACAAAATCTTGAATCTTGCATTGTTTTATATAAATACTAGCTATTACACCCTGTACCATGGAATTGGTACATCAAAAATCTCTTCCCAACTATTTTGCAATCTGTATGGCATAGTTGTCAACATCCTTGTCCTCAAATGAAACTAGTATACTTTCCTATTTATGCTATTTTTATTCCTCCGCCAGTTTTGATCCTTTATATTGGGCAGACAGACCTATCTCCTCCCACTGCCATCTGCCTCCTCCATTTCTAGGGTAATGCTGTAATCAATTGGTTGTACTCTTGGATTGAGCAGACCTTCCCGTACAATTCTGATGACTCCTTTAAAGACACAACTTCACCATTCCAATTTACAATATAATTTAAGAACAAAATTCCCATTTCAAACATCTTTCACATAAATACAGGTATTTTATCAACCAGCACATTTGAGTTCAGCCATAATATTTGTTGTAATATTTGTTCTATCTTTTCAGGGGGATGAAAATGAAATTGTAGCCAGCTCTTCAATGCTTGTTTGAAAAAGAGAGATACTTTGAAAAAAATCATCATTTTCAGTTAATCGAAAATGAGACATGGCAATCTGCACAAAGGCAAAAAGGCAATTTTTAAACAATGGATGAGCTTTTCTTATTAATCTACTTGAGAACCATTTAGGGTTCAAATAAAACTTTTGAATGAGTGAAGCTTTTAGAGCGAGGTTTAGTGCTTTTATATTTAATAATCTCAACCCACCCAATTCATATTCATTATATAGATAGGCACGTTTTATTTTGTCTGGTTTAGCGTCCCAGATAAAGAAAAAAAAATGTTGCTTATATGATTTGACAAATGAATCATCAGGAGAGGCAGCGCCATAAGTAAGTGAGTAAAATGAGATATGACTAAGAAGTTAATCAGGGCAATTTTTCCATAAATAGACAGGTATTTACCTCTCCATGGTTGCAGGATCTCGTTAATTCGTTATGGAGAACTTATTTATATATTTTGTGATATGAATATAGTATGTCTACTTCACCATCAGCCCATTTTATAGGTAAACCGCAGGGTAATGTAAAATATGTATTTTTTAAAGATCCAATGCATAATATTGTACACTTATTATAATGAGGTTTTAGTCCAGAGTGTGCAGAAAAGTGATCTACATCCTCAATGAGACATTGCAGGGATCTAGCTTGCGGACGTTTGTTTTTAAGCCTTGGATTTCTAATCCTCTAATGCTGTTATTGAATCTTATTTTAATAGCTAGTATTTCAATGGCCATAATGAATAGATATGGGGACAGCGGACACCCTTGTTTAACTGTCACATATCAGTTTGCAAACAATATTTAAAAAATAATAATATTGAGTTAATGAAGCCGCAATTCTAAAGTACAGGTGTTTCAGCCTATTTTTATTTTATTTTATTTATTTCACCTTAACCAGGTAAGCTAGTTGAGAACAAGTTCTCATTTGCAACTGCCAAGATAAATAGCAGTTCGACACATACAACAACACAGAATTACACATGGAATGAACAAAACATACTGTCAATAATACAGTAGAAAAAAAGAAAACAAAGTCTATATACAGTGAGTGCAAATTAGGTCAAATAAGGGAGTTAAGGCAATAAGTAGGCCATGGTGGCGAAGTAATTACAATATGGCAATTAAACACTGGAATGGGAGATGTGCAAAAGATGGATGTGCAAGTAGAGATACTTTGGTGCAAAAGGAGCTAAATAAATAAATACAGTATGGGGATGAGGTAGATAGATAGGCTGTATACAGATGGGCTATGAACAGGTGCAGTGATCTGTGAGCTGCTCTGACAGCTGGTTCTTACAGTTTTTCTCAGTCGCTTTGGTGCATTTCTTAGATCAAAAGTGCAATTCTTGATACTACTTGTACAAATTCCAAATCATCTAGTCACTTGTGCACATCATTAAAGCAATTTTTTATTCATTTGAACAAATTGCAATTGATAATGTAGAAGTGACAGCTTTTTTCCACATTATCAATTGCTCATGTCATGTTGATCAAAATATAGTAGACGGTTCTCTGTTGAATAGTCTTACCCCTCAAAACATCTAGGCATTAGTTCCTTGCATAAGCCATTACATGCAAAATTGTTGAACTATTTGTCATAAACTGTCAAGCATAGTTTTACACATTTCTATTAGACCTTTTGTACAAAAACGTGAATTGATTAATCATGCAGGTGAAATTTACCCTTACTCATGAAGGAATGTAAAGTGTTAGTTCAACCAACAATCAACCAGTTGTCTAAATTGCCCAAAGGTGCATCTCATGAAGAATCAATTGGCAAGCATATATAGACAGACGACAACACAGAGTTGCAATTTTCCAATAATGGATGGACCAGGAAACGAACAGGGTCAACAGCCAAGAGGAGGAAGAAGAGGAGCAAGGATGCGTGGTGGAAGGCAAAACAGAGGAAGAAGCAGAAGAGGACATAGGCACATATCTGATGACATAAAGGCCACTATTTTAGACCATGTTGTCAATCATGGCCTTACAATGGCTGAGGCGGGTCGAAGGGTGCAGCTGAATATTGTGAGATCAACCGTGTCCTCAATAGTTCAAACGTTTCGAAGAGAGAACAGGCATGTCCACCAATGTACAGTGCACTGTTACTGTATATAAGCAGTATACTGTATACTTCCTACAATGCTTCATATTACAGTAGTCCACTTGTATTTCACAGCATACAGAAATATACTCTATACAGATACATACGGCACCTTACATGTTCGCATAGTTTTTGTCTATGTGAAAGTGTGCGATGCATCACAGCATTTTTCCCCACATAGGACTGACTGCAAGATTACCTCAAACCGGTGGCAGAGGACGCCTTTTCACACCTCAACAGGAGGAGGCTATTTGCACCATGGTCCGAGCAAACAATGCCATGAGACTCAGGGAAATACAAAGGACCATTATAGAAGACAACAATGTCTTTGAAAACATCCATACGGTTAGCATCTCAACCATCGACAGGGTACTGCATAGAAACCAGATGAGTATGAAACAGCTGTACCGTGTACCATTCCAAAGGAATGAGGACAGAGTTAAGGAGCTACGGTAGCAGTATGTACAGGTAAAACATATATCTATGTAACTACTTTACAGCAACATTTTATAGTGATACATAGTACAGTAAGCATAAACTACACACATTTCCATTGCTGTGGAAGGAACATGCAATATATTTACATTTTATGTCACTCTTCCTTACCAAAACAAATTCAACTGTGTGTTCTGGGATATAGCGTATAATGGAGTTGGAATCAAGTGAACCCTCTCACAACTTTGTATACGTGGATGAGGCTGGCTTCAACCTGACCAAATGCAGAACGCGGGGTCGGAATATCATCGGTCAAAGAGCTACTGTGGATTTGCCAGGCCAACGGGGAGGAAATATCACCATGTGTGCTGCTATTTCGGAGCATGGTGTCCTAACCCATATCCCCCTTATAGGGCCATACAACACCCAGCATCTACTCAACTTTTTAGAGACTCTCTACAGGGCTCTCATCCCTGATGATGAGAGGGGTCTGTTTAGAGAGGATTTGCCAAAGTATGTGGTCATTTGTGATGATGTGATCAACATCGATCAAACATCATAAGGCAATGGTTTGTGACCCACCCGAGGATACTCGTAGAATTCCTCCCACCTTATTCACCATTCCTTAACCCAATTGAGGAGTTATTTTCAGCATGGAGGTGGAAGGTGTACGATCGTCAGCCACACACACAGATGACCCTGCTGGCTGCAATGGATGCAGCATGTGAGGACATCACAGTAGACCCCTGCAGAGGATGGATAAGGCATTTCAAAAGATTCTTTCCACGTTGCACTGGAAGGGAAAATATCCGGTGTGATGTGGATGAGAATATGTGGGCCGACACACAGGAACGTCTGGATGTGTAGAGACAGCACAACAGTGCTGTGGGCAAAGTTGTGCCTTAGGGGTGGTTTCCTGTGTTTCTTTCTAATTTAGTTTTTTTTCCTTTGTGCCCCTGGGTTGTCCAGTCTCTTTCAATCAATAACCCACATACAGTAATATGTAAATAGTACTGTTGAAATTGATATATGCCATAGAAGTGCAGCCTTGTGCATTTTCAATACAGTAACTGTCATCCAAACTGTAGCCTAAGTTTACATCAGGTAATACTGTCAAAGTACACAGTTACATTGACAACATGCCTAAACATTTTGACGACCTTGTTCGTGAACAATGACTCAATGACTTATCATTCTGATGACACTGACATGATCATTGGCATGAATATTTACTTTTGAGAGATGTACTAAGGATTTTTAGTGACTGACTAGCTTTAGAAACATATCTATTGTATATTGCAGTTTGTACAAATTGTTCTGAGAAATGCACTTATTATTTTGCACATGTTAGGGATGATGTGAAAAATGCACCAAAGCGACTGAGAAAAACTGTAAAGCTAGTGAGGGAGATGGGAATTTTTGCAGTTCTTTCCAGTCAGTGGCAGCAGAGAACTAGAAGGAAAGGCGACCAAAGTAGGAATTGGCTTTGGGGGTGACCAGTGAGATATACCTGCTGGAGCGCGTGCTACGAATGGGTGCTGCTTATGGTGACCAGCGAGCTGAGATAGGGCAGGGATTTACCTAGCAGAGACTTGTAGATAACCTGTAGCCAGTGGATTTGGCGACGAGTATGAAGCGAGGGCCAGCCAACGAGAGCGTATAGGTCGCAGTGGTGAGTAGTGTATGGGGCTTTGGTGGCAAAACGGATGGCACTGTGATAAACTGCATCCAATTTGCTGAGTAGAGTAATGGAGGCTATTTTATAGATGACATCGGCGAAGTCAAGGATCGGTAGGATGGTCAGTTTTACAAGGGTAAAGCACTAGCCCAGTGCTTTCTGTGGTGGTGGAGCAACCAGCAGAAAATACGGAGTGTAGGGGTTAGTTGCGTCGTGATTGGCTCAATGTTCTGTCACTCATGGGGACACTATGTCACTGCAAAATCAAACAGGGAGTGCTCAAGCACTCAAGCCCTTTGGGTGCTGCCATAGAGTTACATTAGAAGTGCCCACCCAAGAAGGCTCAAGGTCATTGGCCACAGATAAAATGATGCCAAATCACATTATATCTACAGTAGCTTTGATTGGACTGACAAGGTCAACACCATAATTTAAAAATCTAGCAGTCATCATCATGAATCAAGTCGACAATCTACTGGCAAATTATTTTCAATCCTTGTCATATGAAGAGAAATCATTAAGGAAAAGTATAGATAAAACTCATCGGTGCTCATCGGCCATTGGACATAAACATTACACAACAAGTTGGAAATAGCAAATTCAACAATGAGTGGTTTGGAAGGAATCGGTGGCTAACTGCAAGCATTAGAAAGCAATCACACTAGCATGCTATTCAGTGGAGTGGATGTGTGGTCCAAGTCTCGGTTTAATGATATCTTTTCCAAGTTTTAATTAAAACCTCTTAAGGAGGCTGTGAATTTTCGCAGCTTTTTGTTAAAAATCGCGCAACATTTCAGCGTCCTGCTACTCATGCCAGGAATATAGTATATGCATATGATAAGTGTGTGTGTATAGAAAACACTCTGAAGTCTCTAAAACGGGTTAAATCGTGTCTGTGGCTATAACAGAACTTGTTTAGGAGTCAAAATCCTTCGAAAAACTGGTCACCAAAAACACAAAAATAATTAATAAAGTAATTTGTAATTAATAAAATAATAAAGTAATTTGAAGTGATTTGTAAAAGTATATAGGCAACTTTTGTAATTTTAAAAAGTGACGTTGCGTCTTGTAAAGGGGCATTTTTCTGGATCAGACCGGTCTTCAGCAAATCACATTTTGGGTATACAATGACGGATTTAATCGGGAAAAATACCCAATTGTGATGTTTATGTGACATATAGGAGTGCCAAGAAAGAAGCTCGTCAAAGGTAATGAATGTTTTATATTTTATTTCTGCGTTTTGGGTAGCGCCGGCTACCGCAAAATCTGTTGTTTTGTTGACGGTCTGGTATTCTGGGGGGTGTATGCTATCAGATATTAGCTTCTCATGCTTTCGCCGAAAAGCATTTTACAAATCTGACTTGGTGGCTAGATTCACAACGAGTGTAGCTTTAATTCAGTACCTTGTATGTGTGTTCTCTTAAGGAGGCTGCGAATTTTCGCAGCTTTTTGTTAAAAATCGCACAACATTTCAGCATCCTGCTACTCATGCCAGGAATATAGTATATGCATATGATAAGTGTGTGTGTATAGAAAATACCCTGAAGTCTCTAAAACTGGTTAAATCGTGTCTGTGGCTAGAACATAACGTGTTTAAGAGTCAAAATCCTTCGAAAAACTGCTCACCAAAAACACAAAAATAATATCCATCCGCCAGTCAATGTATTGTCTAAGGCTGAAGAAAATACATGTCAAGCCCCTGTAAACGCCTACAGCTTCCACACGATGTCGCCAATGCTGTCATTTAGGGGCTGCTTTATCCTTGGTTTGGAAACGTGACGCATTTCCTTTCTTTGGGCTCACCACAGGATGTTTTGAATGTGAAAACATGGACGATGATTTCAAGACTTGCTGCTATCGAATACAGATTGCCCCGTGATCAATTTAATAGATTATTAACGTTTATTAATACCTAAAGTTGGTTTAGAAAAGTCATTTGAAGTGATTTGTAAAAGTATATAGGTAACTTTTGTAATTTTAAAAAGTGACGTTGCGTCATGTAAAGGGGCATTTTTCTGGATCAGACCGGTCTTCAGCAAATCACATTTTGGGTAGACAATGACGGATTTAATCGGGAAAAAGACCCAATTGTGATGTTTATGTGACATATAGGAGTGCCAAGAAAGAAGCTCGTCAAAGGTAATGAATGTTTTATATTTTATTTCTGCGTTTTGGGTAGCGCCGGCTACCGCAAAATCTGTTGTTTTGTTGACGGTCTTTCGCCGAAAAGCATTTTACAAATCTGACTTGGTGGCTAGATTCACAACGAGTGTAGCTTTAATTCACTACCTTGCATTTGTGTTTTAATGAAAGTTTGAGTGTTATCGAAAACTTTCGGTGGCGCTCTAAAATATCAGCTGATTTGATCCCGCCACAGGAACATCCTCCCTAACAAGTTTTTAAAGGATAATCATTCAACAATGGCCATGCTGTCAATCCAGCATGACTTCTTACGCTTTCAAAACAACTGGAAATTCAGAACTGGGAAATTTCAGACTTCAGTGAGTTCAAAGCAACTGGGAACTCTGAAAAAAAATATTTGAATCGTCATTCAACTCAGAATTCTAAGTCGGGAACTCTGGCCTCTTTCTAGAGCTCTGATCTTAAGATCAGTAATGTCATGATTCGACCTTGTTTTTTTCGAAGTTCCCAGTTGTCTTAAAGAAATTTGCCCACAAAGGACTGCCGCCCCAAGTGAGCACAGCACAACAAGGTGAGTCCAAAAATGTTTTGTACGCTGCTGCATAAATGATGTAATATGCCAGGGAAATATGTATACTGGAGCTAAGAAAGTAATACTAAGTGTATGTTGGGTAGTACCCTGTCAGTAGCACATGAGCCTCACCCTAATAATTTGGTCCCTTTTCCCTTCATAACTAAGCCTACTGTTGTTACGGTTTTCTTCGGGTGAAAGAGAGTCGGACCAAAATGCAGCGTGGTTAATTCGATACATCTTTAATGAAGACGAAACATGAACAATACAAAAACAATAAACGTAACGTGAAAACCGAAACAGCCTAAACTGGTGCAAACTAACACAGAGACAGGAACAATCACCCACGAAACACTCAAAGAATATGGCTGCCTAAATATGGTTCCCAATCAGAGACAACGAGAATCACCTGCCTCTGATTGAGAACCGCCTCAGGCAACCATAGACTTTGCTAGAACACCCCACTAAGCCACAATCCAAAAACCTACGAAAAACCCCCATACATAAACACAACACAAAATAAACCCATGTCACACCCTGGCCTGACCAAATAAATATAGAAAACACAAAATACTAAGACCAGGGCGTGACAGAACCCCCCCCAAGGTGCGGACTCCTGGCCGGTAGCTCGGCACTGAGGAGAAGCTCAGCACTGAGGGAAGCTCAGCACTGAGAGGATGCCCAGTACTGAGAGGAAACTCATGCAGGTTGTAGGCTCTGGCAGATCCTGGCTAGCTGGTGGTTCTGGCAGATCCTGGCTGACTGGCGGATCCTGGCTAGCTGGTGGTTCTGGCAGATCCTGGCTGACTGGCGGATCCTGGCTGACTGGCGGATCTGGAAGATCATGGCTGACTGGCGGATCTGGAAGATCATGGCTGACTGGCGGATCCTGGCTGACTGGTGGATCCTGGCTGACTGGCGGATCTGGAAGATCATGGCTGACTGGCGGATCCTGGCTGACTGGCAGATCTGGAAGATCCTGGCTGACTGGCGGCTCTAGCTGCTCTGGCTGCTCCATGCAGACAGGCAGCTCTGGCTGCTCCATGCAGACAGGCAGCTCTGGCTGCTCCATGCAGACAGGCAGCTCTGGCTGCTCCATGCAGACTGGCAGCTCTGGCTGCTCCATGCAGACTGGCAGCTCTGGCTGCTCCATGCAGACAGGCAGCTCTGGCTGCTCCATGCAGACTGGCAGCTCTGGCTGCTCCATGCAGACTGGCAGCTCTGGCTGCTCCATCCAGACTAGCAGCTCTGGCTGCTCCAACAGACTGGCAGCTCTGGCTGCTCCATGCAGACTGGCTCTGATAGCGCTAGACAGGCGGGAGACTCCGACAGCGCTGGAGAGGAGGAAGGCTCTGATAGCGCTAGACAGGCGGGAGACTCCGGCAGCGCTGGAGAGGAGGAAGGCTCTGGTAGCGCTAAACAGGCGAGGCGCACTGAAGGCCTGGTGCGTGGTGCTGGCACTGGTGGTACTGGGCCGAGGACACGCGCAGGAAGCCTGGTGCGAGGAGCTGCCACCGGAGGACTGGTGTGTGAAGTTGGCACAGGATGGACCGGAACGTGAAGGTGTACTGGAGAGCCTGAGAACAGGACTGGCACAGGACGTGCAAGGCTAGGTAGGTACACAGGAGGCCTAGTGCGTGAGGCTGGCACACTCTTCACCAGCCGACTAACACGCACCTCAGGACGAGTATGGAGCGCTGACCCAGGTGCCATCAAATCCCCGACACGCTCCGTCGGGCGAATATCGTATCTAAAGCACCAACCTAGCAACTCCCTCATAACTCTCTCCTCCACTTTCCCCATTAACTCCTTCACAGTCTCTGCTTCACTCACCTCCAACACCGGCTCTGGTTCTGGTCTCCTCCTTGGCTCCTCACAATAAACAGGGGGAGTTGGCTCAGGTCTGAACCCTGACTCTGCCACACTCTCCCTGAGCCCCCCCCAATACATTTTTGGGGCTGACTCTCCGGCTTCCATCCGCGTCGCCGTGCTGCCTCTTCATACCAGCGCCTTTCCGCTTTCGCCGCCTCCAGTTCTTCTTTGGGGTGGCGATATTCTCCAGGCTGTGTCCAGGGTCCTTTTCCGTCCAATATCTCCTCCCACGTCCAGAAGTCCTGTGATCGCTGCTCCTCACGATAAACAGGGGGAGTTGGCTCAGGTTTGAACCCTGACTCTGCTGCACTCTCCCTGAGCCCCCCCCCCAATATTTTTTTTTCTTCTGACTCTCGGGTTTCCTTCTGCGCCGCCGGGCTTGTCTCTTCGACTCCATTCTCCTATAGCCCTCTTCGCACTGCTCCAGCGAATCCCAGGCGGGCTCCGGCACTCTCTCTGGGTCGACCGCCCACCTGTCTATTTCCTCCCAAGTCGTATACTCTATACTCTTGCTGTCCATAACGTCCTCCCATGTCCATTCCTCTTTTCGCTGCTCCTGCTGTCCCTGCCTGTCACCACACCGCTTGGTCCTGTGGTGGGTGATTCTGTAAGCCACAATCCCAAAACCTACGAAAACCCCCCATACATAAACACAACACAAAATAAACCCATGTCACACCCTGGCCTGACCAAATAAATATAGAAAACACAAAATACTAAGACCAGGGCGTGACAACTGTTCTGACTTTGTGGTGCACATGTAGCCTACAGCCTGTTTTAGGGAAATGTAATCATTGAATATTGTAGAGCTTTCATTGTCTGCTCATATGCCTCCTTTATTCATCCTACGGTTCTGACTTGGTGTGCAGGGAGAATACTTTAAGAACACCCCATGTTCTGAATTATGTTGCTGTATATTTCAAAAGTGCTGAACAAATAAATACACTACTGTTCAAAAGTTTGGGGACACTTAAAAATGTCCTTGTTTTTGAAAGAAAGACTTATTTTGTCCATTAAAATAGCATCAAATTCATCAGAAATACAGTGTAGACATGGTTAATGTTGTAAATGACTATTGTAACTGGAAACGGAAGATTATTTATAGAATATCTACATAGTGGTACAGAGGCCCATTATCAGCAACCATCACTCCTGTTTTCCAATGGCATGTTGTGTTAACTAATCCAAGTTTATCATTTTACAAGGCTAATTGATCATTAGAAAACACAACATGTTAGCACAGCTGAAAACTCTTGTGTGATTAAAGAAGCAATAAAACTGGCCTTCTTTAGACTAGTTGAGTATCTGGAGCATCAGCATTTGTCAGTTCGATTACAGGCTCAAAATGGCCAGAAACAAAGAATTTCTTCTGAATCTAGTCAGTCTATTATTGTTCTGAGAAATGAAGGCTATTCCATGCAGGAAATTGCCAAGAAACTGAAGATCTCGTACAACACTTTGTACCACTCCCTTCATAGAACAGCTCAAACTGTCTCTAACCAGAATAGAAAGAGGAGTGGGAGGCCCCGGTGCACAATGGAGCAAGAGGACAAGTACATTAGAGTGTCTAGTTTGAGAAACAGATGCCTCCCAATTCCTCAACTGGCAGCTTCATTAAACTGGGCTCTAAAGTTTGAACCCCTGCTGTTTCTTTCTCTTGCATTTCAAAGATGGAACAAAAAACTAATTTAAAAACAATTTTTGTTTGTTTGTATTATCTTTTACCAGATCTAATGTGTTATATTCACCTACATTGATTTCACATTTCCACAAACTTCAAAGTGTTTCCTTTCAAACGCTATCAAGAATATGCATATCCTTGCTTTACGTCCTGAGCTAGAGGCAGTAAGATTTGGGTATGTCATTTTAGGCGGAAATTGACAAAAAGGGTTGGACACGGCCACTGAAACATCTATTATCTTGCTCAAAGTCATGGCAAAAGGGTTGAGTGAATGATTTGAAGATAATCAACTCTCTCAGCCCTGAGCTGCTCCAAAATGGCTGCTGTAGGAATGTCGTCACAGACATGGGCTCCAGTATCCCAGATCATATCCTGGACTGTAAGCAGATCACTAACAAGTTCATGATGTGGAGAAGTAAGTAAATTACAGACAGAGATCAGACATAGAGGGGGAGTCGCTCATTTTTTTTTTCAAAGGCTTGCCAAATGGAGGGAAACCAATCTAAACAACAGTTTATGTTCAAGTTGATGTTAAACCCTAAATCTCATTAGAGCTGCGAAGGAGGAAGATGTTTGACAGGGGAGAATGTTGAATCACTTCCTGTACAGTAACATACATATGTGGTTCTCAACCTAATTATGAGAAAACATTTGGAGCATTAGAAACAACATAAAAACCCGAGGCACACAATGAGCAATATATAGCAGGACCGAAAGTGTTAAAAAAAATGACAAGTATGTCTGTCTTTTTCCTCAGCAAAGTAGCTTTACATTTCCTTAGTTTCTAAATCAATGACATGATCCATGTGCTAGTTTTCTTGAGCTAGTTTCCCATCACTGTTATTACAGTGTTATTTGCTAACAGTGGCATTTGGGATAATCCTGTTGGTGAGTGCTCATGATTCTTCACTGGACATAATGGCAGTCAGCCAATGTTGAGTTGCCAGAGCCTGTGCTTGAACCTTTATCTTGGATTGCAGTGCCTCTGGAACACAATGAACTCGAAATCTAGTTTGCAACACTTGACATGGATAAAGCGATCATATGCAATGAACCCCGTCCTTATGGATTATCTTGAATAAGAAAAATGGCAAAGCGGGTGCTCTCAGGACATCAAGTTCACACTGGTACAGAGAGGGCAATATGCCTGATCAGGGTGATTGGTCTCCAGCAAATAACTCACTACAAGATTAGAAGGGTAATTCCTGGTCCAGAACAGAGGCTAGAAGTGCTAATCAATGGAAGTGCCTACATGACGAGAGGAGATTTTGGCTGGTTGACCACTAATGTAGTGGGAGCCGGGTGTTAAAGAGGGGTGGGTGTGGAGCGTGTTTTCAAAGCTTGACAGTTTGAACTCTTTTCAAACGTAATGTGTGATTAATGAGGGTTTTTATGGTGCGAGGGAGCGGGGGCTGTGAGACATGAGGCTGAAAGTATTGACATCTCCATTATTTACTGACTGATCGGAGCAGCCAAAGGGCCCCTGATTAGAAAACAATGAATGCTGTTATTGGTGATCCGGGCCTAACCAGGACACTGCAAATGCATGTCCAAGCTTTTCTAATTACTGTGGCCATTGCACATTGGACAGTGATAAACCAATAGCAATGCTCAATTCCCAGTGGGCAAGGGGGTCTTTGTGTGGGCTATCCATGTGTTATAGGAGAGGGAGGGGGACGTTTCAACAGATACCATATGGCGGATAACACTGAAGTACACACATGTAGAGCTGCAAAGTGAACATCAAACAAACTTGATAAGATCCTTCGACTGTCATTGGTGATTCACATAACTCTACGCGGTTCTTGCGTCTAAATTGGTAAAGCAAAATCTGCAACGAGGACATTCCGTTGTGAAAGAGAACACTGAAAAACCTTCCTATTACTATTGCACAACCATGTATGATTTAGCCTGTGTTCTAAAGCCATCACATGACACACGTTGGGATATTTGACATAGGAAATCATCTTAAGAGCTTCTCCTAAAGAGAAAATGGTGGTTCATTCTCACGTTCCCTCTCTGACATTTGAAGATGCCGAAAAAAAGTCTCGGCTGTTTAATGAGAATAAACCCTCACACCGAGAATGAAATATTAAAGTCTCATTTTAAATATTATGACGGCTGCCTTTCCTCCTGATTAAAATGAAAAGCTTTCCAGCACACAAGAGGCAATTTCTTCCACATTACACTTAAATGAGTTAAACTATTTACAAAACTTTTTTTCCCTTATCAATATCCGCATTTATATGGAAGTCACATGCAATAAATTCTCTTCAAGACAATTATGTTTTTCCCCCTTTTCTTCATCATCATAGTCACAAGGCGTGCACATCTGCACATGTACAGTAGGAAGAGCATTGCTTATCAAATGCAGCTGTTTTGTAAGTAATGAAAACATGGTTTCATTTCATCGAAGGGTACAATTAAGATCTACACGTTCCTCAAACCTGATTGTTCCAGTCCGCCATATATTTGCATTATGTAACTCAATAACGTCTTACGTGTGTGCGTGTCGTGCGTGTATGCGTGCGTGTAGTGCGTGTATGCGTGCATCCGTGCATGTTTGTTTAGGCATGCGTGTAGATAGTTAGACCTGTTTCATAGCTACAGTAGGTAGGACTGTCCTCTGGACTATGGAGCTGAGGACAGAGACTTTTCATGGTCAATTTATGTCAGGCCCATGCCTCCGATTTAGAGTCTCTCTACCCACTGTGGATTTACGTGTCACTTAATGTGAAGCGACAGCGCCGTCCTTGACGACTGCGCTTGTTATTGGTCCATGAACGACAGGGCCAGGTTGCATCCGATCGTCAAAATTTGAAAAAAGACCAATCTAATCTGAACATTGCAACAAGGCACTAATCAAATACAGTACCATGTGTCACCAGTGTATAATGTCACTGCATGTCTGAACTTGTGTTTTTGTGTTTACCAGAAAATGTATGATAATGGCAAATCAATCAAATGCAATCCTAATTAAATTATAATGCCAATCATTGGCACAGTGTTTGTCATACTCAAAACTCAAAAACAGGAACATACTACAATTGTCTCAACAATCAAATATGGATCTGTTGGCTTTCAGTGTTATAATGTTATGTTATGGAGTACAATTATTTGGTGACCGGAGGTCCTTCAAAGTTCCTCTATAAACTTAAGGATGTTGACTGTCTGCAGGACAGATGAGTGTAAATAACCTGCTTCCCTCTTTAAAGTGCATCTCAATGTCAGTCGCTCTTGAGACGCCTCCAAAGTTATCACGTTGTGACAGCAACAGCCAGGAGTGTCTCTTCTTTGTGACTCCTTAAACAAAATATCGCCTCGCCATAAAATTGATGACACCGCTGATTTGTGTTCACTTTCTTCTGATATCTTCAAAGGGATTTCTCTTCAGAGTGTATATATATATTTTTTTTGTGTGGGCTGCAGGAAAACAACTTGGTAATTGCATTCTAAAAGATGATTAAATAAAGGTATAAATCAGGCTCCGGTGAGATCTGAGGGAGATTAACTCATGGGGGTCTTTTACAGGCGATTGTAGAGTAGGTCTGGACGTTAGACAAATGGCCGTTGGGCTTGTCATGGACCTACGTTTCTCATTTTGGAGATTTATTCCATATTCTCCAGGCTTGTTTGAGTAGCCAGGAGAGATAACGGGGGAGAAGGTTTACACGTAGAAACATATTGAAAGCATAACCTATTACAGCGAGTGAGGCACAAACAACAGATTAGGCTATCGACTCACTCACCGGTCCATAGGTGTAACAGGATCGTCCTGACGCATCATCAACAACGCAGGTACTGTATATCAATAGTTCTTCTCTCCAAGTGATTCAATTTCAATTTCAAACAGTGTCATGATCCTGATACCACATTTGCGTCACTAAACATTACTATGGCAAGTGTTTTAATATTTCCCTTTGTTCTCTTGTAGGCGTTGAATGCCATAATGACCCAGTAGTGTATCAGATTCAGAGCTAATCTCGTGCTATTCTACACATTTTGCAAGGAGGCTGAGAGAATTTAGCATTTTAAAACGCATTTCCTGCAATTCTAAATATTACTGTCGTGGGGTAATATTGAATATATATGCGTATTATATAGACCGCACATGCAACCCATAATGTGCCTATTAAAATGTCTATCTGACTCCACTAAACAAGTATTACGTGTTTAGCAGACTAAGATCAAGGAATGTTCATGAGAATCGAATATCACAGCAAGTAGATTTAATCTCATTGTAAAATGATTGACATACAAGGCATGGAGCTTAAGCTAAAGGCAACACTGGCATTCACAAAGCATACTTCTAGGCATATACATATACATATACATATACATTAACTTAGAAGACGAAACATTAACAAGGGCCAAAAGCCTAGAAGCCTAGGTAATGGCAATTGATCAGACAACCTTCCTCCATGGACTGGATACAGGATACGAGACAGAACAAAAGGATATCATTCCATTTGTAACATCTGAGGGTGTAACTCTTCCAAACCTAAACCAATCACCGTTGACTAATCAAACGTTACCAAGGTTACGGTCACCTGATCACCCAGGCCCAATCTCCACAGGGTGTCACAGCATCTAAAGCAGGGGTCTACAACATTTTCTAGAGAGCTACTTAAAAAATAAAAAAAACATATCGCGAGCAACTAATTTTATAGTTTTCAAATAGGCACATTCTTCTCTTCTCTTGTACCCTGCAACTCTTTCCCGGGTCCTTGGTGTACAAAATATTTGTAGTTTTCTGTCAATATACCTGGTAAAATAATGGTTAATTAACAACTCTAAGGGGGCCTCATACAATTATAGTTTGTGTTTTCCAGAAATCTGTTTTCTCAGTTTCATTTTTCCTGGTTTTATTTATCTTTGACTCTCAATATTAGAATTATTCATAGAGAAACAACGAAGGTTGGTGTTATGAGTCAGAAGACAATTTTTGAGGTCTGGAAAAATAAATTGACAAATTTAGATTGTTTAGTGTAATTCCCCTTTAATTGTGCATCTAGCAAGAGAGGAATGTGCCCAGCCAGCAATGAGGTATCGGCCCTCTTCAGGGGGGGCAGAATTAATTGAATCTGCATCTTAGCAGAATACCCCCAGAAGCAGCCCCATGCAAATTTAAATAAATGTATACAAAATTACCCGATTTAGTCATTTTAAATATTACTGTTACACATTTTATACATACAAATCCACAAAAAAACCATATTGTGTCGGAGGAAACACAATACACCTGGTGACCGTGTCAGCATGCATGGTCACCACAGGAGTCATTACAGCGCAATGGGACAAGGACATCCCTGCTGGCCAAACCCTCCCCTAACTCGGACGATGCTGGGCCAATTGTGCGTCACCTCACGGGTCTCCCGGTCGCGGCCGGCACAGGTCTCGAACCAGCATCTGTAGCAATGCAGTTTGCACTGCCATGCAGTGTCTAAGACAGCTGTGCCACTCACGAAGCTTCAGCCACAAAGTGTTTAATGCTTGTCAATTCCCTTGCATAAAGTATCAAAATACTCAAATAATACACAGGACTTTTAAATCATTTCATTTAAATGTTCATTACATTTTTTGATCACAGAAACAACAAAAAAATATGGAAAAATAAATAATGAAATGTTAATTATAGAAAGCAACCTGCGTAATCATCTGCCAGGGAGTCGCCCCAATCAGCACGAGCCCCACTTAATACATTTGGACCAGATAACTGTGTGGCTTTGATTGGTGGCTTTGATTGGTCGCAATTTGGCTTTATTTGGATATTAGCCGGGAGCATTATGTTTATGATGGAACACATCATCCCATCATCCCATCATCCCATGTACTTTCACAACTGATTGGCAAGCTACTCAAAGGTGGGCTGCGAGCTACTGGTAACTCGCCATCTACCTGTTGACCCCTGATCGAAAGGAATTGCTGAGAGGACAATAAAACCCTTTGCGTAGAATAATGTAGAGTTCACCCTGTACAGATATTTACAAGTCACCCAAGAGATCATACCTCCATATAGACGGCATCAGAGTTATAATCAGAGGACAAGTTTCAGACAGATACCAGACATGGATACTAGAGTGTTATTCTATGACACATTCAATAGCCAGTCCTCTGGATACTGTAGAGAGAGAGATATATTTTGGCCCGTCTGAGGGGGGATGGGCGTACTGGCTCTTAGGCATTGTCTTGAGCCATTTGCCATGCGGTTGGAGGTGACGGAGCGAAAATAAATTAAGGCTGTGGGCAATGTAGGTTTGCAGTTTTATAGCTAATCTTATGCTATTCTACACATTTTGCAACGAGGCTGTGAGAATTTTGCATCTAGGGTGGCCTCAACAGTTGCGGGGGGGTGTGTGGTACACAGTGTAATGACCCCTGATGGTATGAGAAAGCACATGGTGGAATCGAATTCACGAAGGTTGAAATCCAGCACTGATTTCCCTTGAAATTCCAACAGCAGTTGTGGGGTGAGGGTGTAAGGGAATAGGACGGACATATACGGAGGATAGAGAGAAGGAAAGAGGGGGAGATAAATAAAAAAAGAGAGGGGGAGGGAGCCTGACACATCCTTGACAGCAGGCGGTGTGGTGAGCGGGACAGTACCTGCCGGGATAGGCTGTGACACATGGCAGCGCACCCCAGTGCTCTATGCATATGCTCCTCGCAGGCTGTGTGAGGACTGTGCGAGGGGAGCAGGCTGAGCGTCTGAGGCCCTGCCATCACAACGCTCCATATGGGGAGGCGAGACCACGGTACTGACGGACCAGCCGCCTCGAATCACCCATCTGCACGCTTTGCAGGTGTTTCCAATGATTATATTATTAGCTCTATCCGCGCATCTTAGGTTTTTATGTTTGTTTTTTTAGTATCCCCGGCCTCAATCTGGGCGGGATAAAATGTAGAATATATACATGCCTGCTCCACCATCTGTCTCAGAGAAAGACAAGAAAGGCGTCTTCAAGGAAATTGATGTTTTATTCAAGTTTTATGAGTGCTTAGCTTTGGGTTTAGTTTCTCTGCAGTGTGTATGAGTGTGTGTATGTACATGTGTGTGTTGTGAAGGCAGGCATTGAGCAGACATGGTATACAGGTCAATTTGCATAATGTTTGACATAATCGGAAAAATAAGGAGTACCATCTTCCGTAGACACTCACGAAACAGGTTGCGTTTACTATTTTAGACCCAAGCCGAGTCGAGCTCTACAAGCATGGCAGTAGCGTTCTAAACAATTGCCTGGTGTGTAGGAAGTGTTTGACCAGCGGGTGTGTCTGTTTGGTGCTCTGTAACAGGAGAACAGGCTACTTCATAATGACACACTTTAATGGCTGGCCATAAATCTGTTTCCTCTCTGCCACAGAGATGGAGGAGGTTGACAACAACACACTCTCCTGCACAGGAAATGTCTCTCAGATGACCAATGTGAGTTTGCCTGTCCGTGCGTGCGTGTGTGTATACAGCCAATAAAGTACTTTACTGTAACATTGTCATGTAAAATTACAGCAATTGCTAACAGTGTGTCAAAATGCCATTGAACCCCCACAATGCATTGCTCTTTACAGTCCTGTACTGTAATATAGACTTCTAAATGCTAACTAAGATGTTTGCTGTAATTGTACATGAATTTGTTACAGTGTAGGTAGACCTCGCTTATGAGAATCGGAGTATTCTGTTCAGATTCCACTGCATCCACCCAGCCCCACTGCTCCAGCCTGCTAGCATGACGTCATCAGAGGGCGGAACTGTGGTAGTGCAGTGCAGTGTTCGCAGTGATTTAATCAACAACCGTGGCCCTAGTCCTCTCTGTCTATGTGCTAACACATCACACCCACCCAGACTGTGTTCTCAAGTGGATGACAAGAGCTGTGGAGCTCGGAGCGCATGCTTTCCTCGTTCAAGTGTCTCACCGAAGGAGACGTGAGGGCAAATTCAGCTTGGGATTCATTGACAACAAGGAGAACTGCTCTGTAATCACAGGGGGGAATCTCAGGGGATCGGGTTTTGAGATCTCAGTCCCTCCACAGACGAGATGAGGGGTGTCTTATTTGTAAACATGCAGTGTAGGTAGTTTTATTTCTGTGCCGTGTTTTGAACAAGCTTTTCTCTGTCCCTTCGCTCAGCAAGCCTGGGAATTTGTGTTCTTCTCTGTCAGGCCTGCTTCTCCGTGAGGAAGCAAGGGATGCTTGGTAATGGCCATTTAGAGTAATCAATCGGCCTCTTTGAAGTTTGGAGATGAAAGAAGAGTTTGACAGCTAATGTGTGTCTGTCCTGTGACGTGAACAGCATGGCAATGCCAGCGCTTTGAAGGCAAAAGGACGGGCACATCAGGTTGAATTTATCCCTCTCTAAAGACATACCTCTGCTGAGTGCTGCCGCAATGGCAAGTGGCAGTCCTCTCTCTCACACACACACCTCTCTCTCTCTCTCTCTCTCTCTCTCTCTCTCTCTCTCTCTCTCTCTCTCTCTCTGTTTCTCTCACCCTGTTTTATTTATCTGTCACATCCTTATACCTCCTATGCAGCTTGTGCCAGCTCCTATTCCACGCTTCCCCACAGAAATGTATTCAGGTAAACATTTCACGCTTGCTTATGCCGGAGGGAAGTGGCAGACGCAGGTAACTGACAGGCTAGGATCACAGTGGTATTGATGAAGAAAGCTTTATTTTTGTGCTGTTGTGTCTGAATAGTAGTTTTGGTTATAAAGGCAATTCATATCTAAAGATTGGATTGATGTCCATGGGTGAAATGAAACGTATTCTACTGTCATATTCATGGTTTTAGCTTGTTCTGTAGTCCAACATCTCCCATAATAGCTCAGAGAAAGAGCCAGGGTTCTGCATGATGAAAAAAGCAAGCTAAACATTTACAGAAACGGATCATTACTCACGCTTTGAACACACACTATGGTGGTCCGTGACCCCTGCAGAGGCATTCTGAAAAGGCCGCTCCCCTCCTACAGGGAAACACGAGGGCCACAGTGTGTAAAGGAAGTGAACTTTAGGTCTACAACACTTTTTCCCCCACCAGGGGCCTGTTAAGTTTGTATGTTCCTTTGCAGTGGTGTGTGGGTGTAAGGGTTATGACACTGCTTCTCCTCCCTGCCGAGGAATAGTTTTAGCCCAAGACAGAATGAAATGCTCACAGCTTTTGCTTTCTTTCTCTTTCCAGTTTTTTTCTTCAGAAACAGTTCCTGGGCCGCGGTGCAGACACATGGGTAGGTTAGTGGCGTCTCGGAGTTGCAGCCTAACACATGCTTGCATAACCTGAAACACATGCGGTCCTGTCATTTAAGGAGGCCTAAGCCATGCACCCTATTGGAGCCCTGCAACCCCTAATTAAATGTGGCTGCGTTTACACACAAAAGTCAAATATCCATTACATCATCACAGTTTTGACCTTTTTTTTGTTGTCTCTTGATATTATGAATTATGTAATCACTTCAATATAAATCACTCCAGCTAAAGTCACAAAATGAATAAATAGAGATGAAGAATTACAATGATTCATGGTATGTACACCGAATGTACAAAACATTAGGAACACCTAATATTGAGTTGCACTCTCTTTTGTTCTCAGAACAGCCTCGATTTGTCGAGGCATGGACTCTACAAGGTGTTAACAGTGTTCCACAGGGCTGCTGGCCAATGTTAACTCCAGTGCTTCCTGCGGTTGTGTGCAGTTGGCTGCATGTCCTTTGGGTGGTGGACCATACACAGAAAACTGTTGAGCGTGAAAAACCCAGCAGCGTTGCAGTTCTTGACACACTCACACAGGCGGGCCAGGCAACTACTACCATACCTCATTCAAAGGCACTTAAATACTGTATTTTGTCTTGCCCATTCACCCTCTGAATGGCACACATACACAATCAATGTCTCAATTGTTTCAAGGCTTAGAAATCGTTCTTTAACATGTCTCTACCCCTTCTACACTGATTGAATTGGCTTTAACAGGTGACACTCTACTCTTATAGGAGGCAGTCTAGGACCGTTTTCAAACAGTTGATGAATAATGTTGTTTGAGTAAGCATATTGTATTACACACTCAAAAGAACAACAGTCATATAAGTGAATGTTATATAACAGCACTACAACAAAGCATGTCTCGGTCTGGCAAGTGACACGACAAGAGTGAAGGGGTCTCTGGACGTTGTTGTGTGAGTGATGAACATAGAGAATGGAAACCTATGATGAGTAGTACTGTAAAAATGCACTCAAACACACCAATGTTCTTTCCATTACAAAGTTATATGTGGGTTCAAAGTCAACAACAAAGAAACATCCACAGTACCACAACAGATTATTGATTTACTGGTGAAGTCCGAGAGGGTGTTTTATAGATTGTCAGAAAATAAATTCAAGAGGGAAAAAGTTTTACACTCTCAGCTTGAGGAAATGTTGTATGACAGGTTAAGCTACCACGACAATGCGCACTATTCAATGTTCGGGCTCTTGTTAATCCGTGAAAATTGCTGATACCCTTATCATAAAAGCAGTTTCATTAATAAGAAAACACAGCAGCTGAGGTTAAAGCTATTTTGAAAGAAATCGGAAATCACACTCAAAAGGTCCACGAATAGCAACAAGACGAAGACTACAGTTGAGAGGGACACTGGTCGTCCCCCTCTGCCTTTCTTAATCACCACGGACTCTTTAAGACTCTGGTTTGATCCCGTTTCTTTTTTCTCTACAATAAGCCCCCTCTCTTAAAAATATCTCTGCACCAGTAACATCACAAAGGCTTACTTATCTCGGCGTTACCTATTAAAGGTTTAAACCCCCCGCGTCTTTGATAAACACTCCCTTTAAAGGTTTATCTCCTCAGTCTTATCGTGCTCTTGAAGGTCCTTCTCCCATTGCGCAGTAATTTGTTTAATTAAAGTGTAATTTTGGGAAGAAAATATGGCCCGTCGTTTGCGAGAGATGCAAAGAAGTTTACAATATTGTTTGTACTTTTTTTACCCTTTAGCAAAGCTTAGATTAAGTCGATAGTGTATTGGCCGCTGGTTTCGAAAGCTGAGGCGACATTTTCGAGATCCCTCCGAGAGGCAGCAACACAGAAGCCAGAGAAGAGAAGCACGACACAATAAAAAGCTTGTTTGAGAGTCTCTTTCAGCCCGTCTCTAAACGAGGCCCTGAGAGGATTGGCTTTAAGGTCTTGAGCTTCTGTCAGCACTTTGGGGCGATTTGCTCATGATTTCATTAGGAGCAAAATAAATATGAAAATAGTCCATGCAAAGCGCCGGGTATTGTCGGCGCACATACACAACTCCCACTGACACAAAGTACACACTGCAGGCCTAACAATCCTTAAGGGGTTCACAAACATTCCCTGTTTTCTCTTACTGAATCATTCCTTTACATATTCCTTTTGCACTGACCAGGTGCAGCAGGTGCTTTCTTGTATTCTGTTTCCATTGATCCTTTTTTTATTTGGATAACTGAAGACAAAAGCAGCAATGGTTATCATAGGGAAATAAAAGTATGAGTCTCTATTTCAGTCTCATCCACCTCGGGGTCAGCTGAGGTTCTGAGTGAGGTCACAGGGCACAGTAAGCATGCCAGACTGCATCATGTACCCCCACGTTGAAAGACAACATCAGCATAATAAGTGAATGAGTACCCTATAACCAGCTCTCCCATTGGCTACCTCTGATATCACTTTTAGAACCTGAGGTCACTATTGTTCCATTTTCCTACTTTGCTTTGTAAGAGAACTAAAGACTCTCTGCCCGTGCATCTTTTTTGCATGGTGACAGGGCGTGAGACCGAGAGATTTATGTAGCCGGGTGTGCAGATGCAGGGGCGGGAAACAAAGATATGCGAGATCAAATGGAGGTGCATGATAAGGCATGAAAAACAGCTCTCTAGGCTCATGAATTAATGGCAGAGAGAAGGTTGTCATTATTCGAGCAGCCTTTAAAAGAAGGGTATGGAGCCCAGATGGTAGGGGAGAGAGAGCCTGGCGAAGTTTGAGTAATTGATAACTTCAAAATAAACCAGAGGGTTCATCTTGGGAGGGATGGAAGAGGAATTACCAAACACAACAAACACGCGGCATTGAGGTCAAGAGCATTGTTGAGCTCCTCTAAAAAAAAGAGGCTCTGCAGATTAAAAGAGAGGCGTCACAGTGACTCTGCTGTTTGACTCTCAGAGACATGTTACTGCGGTAAACGAGGACACTAATGAATGATGTACTGTAGGCCAGTGTTTCTTCATCCTAGTCTTTTGGGACCGAAAGGGGTGCACATTTTGAGTTTTTGTTCCCCCTAGCACTACACACCTGATTCCAATAACCTTCAATTAGCGAAATCAGGTGTGTAGTGTTCGGGCAAAAACAAAAAATGTGCACCCATTTGGGTCCCCAGGACCAGGATAAAGAAACACGGTAGACAATCAAATGCAACAGAAGTATCACTATTCAGGTGATGATCATTGGCATGATGCCAATAAGAGAAGGAATTTTCATTCAACGAGCCAATGCATTTATACAAGTTCACAAGACATCATTGCTGGCAATGAACTTCTAATCCTACTAAACAAATATAGATGAGAAGTGAACGAGAGTGCATTTAGGGTCAGGCCACTAGCGTGTCCCTCCTCCCTCTTCCCTCTCTTTTCAAACAGCTGGCTGTCTGTCCATGTGCAGGTGTTGTGTTGTTGGGCTGTATTGTGGGGACTTGTCCTTGTCCCTACCTGGGCAGTGCAGAGAGGGGTTAGGAAAATAATTTCAGGGATTTGATTAACATGAATCAGTTTATTGAAGTCTACGTGTGGGAGAGAGAAATAGAGAGGTGTACAGTGGCTTGCGAAAGTATTCACCCCCTTGGCATTTTTCCTATTTTGTTGCCTTACAACCTGTAATTAAAATATTTGTTTTGGGGGGGGGGTTGTATCATTTGATGTACACAACATGCCTACCACTTTGAAGGTGCAAAATATTTGTATTTTATTGTGAAACAAACAAGATATAACACAAATAAACCAGAAGACTTGAGCATGCATAACTATTCATCCCCCCAAATCAATACTTTGTAGAGCCACCTTTTGCAGCAATTACAGCTGCAAGTATATTGGGGTATGTCTCTACAAGCTTGCCACTCTGATTCTTTCCTATTATTCAAGGCAAAACTGCTTCTGCTCTTTCAAAATGGATGGGTTCCGCTGATGTACATCAATCTTTAAGTCATACCACCGATTCTCAATTGGATTGAGGTCTGGGCTTTGACTAGGCTATTCCAAGACATTTTAAATTGTGTTGCTTTAGCAGTATGCTTAAGGTCATTGTCCTGCTGGAATGTGAACCTCCCTCCCAGTCTCAAATCTCTGGATGACTGAAACAGGTTTCCCAAAAGATTTTCTCTCTATTTAGCGCCATCCGTCATTCCTTCAATTCTGACCAGTTTCCCAGTCCCTGCCAATGAAAAACATCCCCACAGCATGATGCTGGCACCACCATGCTTCACTGGGATGATGTTCTCGGAGTGATGAGAGGTGTTGAGTTTGAGCCAGACATAGCATTTTCCTTGATGGACAAAAAGGACCAAAAGCTCAATGACCAGAGTACCTTCTTCCATATGTTTGGGGAGTCTCCCACATGACCTTTGCCGAACACCAAACGTATTGGCTTATTTTTTTCTTTAAGCAATGGCTTGAAAATGAGGACACACTGAGCTAGAAACGCTCAACAGATGCTCGACTCTCCATTGAAGCGTTCCGGGAGGGGGGTTAAACGGTGCTCCCGAGAAGGTGGAGTGACCAATGAGACAGCGCTGCTAGCAACTGGGTTATTAAGGGGCTGTGGGGTTACCACCGTGGTAGGCTGCCTCCCAGACAACCCACAGAATTGCTCCAGCAAACCGTCCAATGCCTGGTCAAGGCATTCAGCCAACGTTTGGACCCCCTCCATAAGGCCACAAAGCAGTTCCTTGTGCCTCCCGATGGTGGCTTCTTGGGAGGAGATGGCGTCGCGCAGCTGGCCCGGTTCTGCTGGGTCAGTCATGGCCAGTTCATACTATCAGGCTAAAGTAAGACCCAGATTCAGACCGTGTCGAAGTAACAATGTTTATTACGGCAACAGAGGCAAAGGTACAGGACAGGCAGGCAGGCTCAGGGTCAGGGGCAGGCAGGGTGGTCAGGCAGTCGGGTTCAGGGTCAGGACAGACGAGTCAAAAACCAGGAGGGCAAGAAAAAGAGAGGCTGGGAAAAGACAGGACCTGACAGGACAAACGCTGGTAAGCTTGACAAACAAGACGAACTGGTAACAGACAAACAGAGAACACAGGTATAACTACACGGGATAATGGAGAAGATGGACAACAACTGGAGGGGGGGGTGGAGACAGTCACCAAGACAGGTGAAACAGATCAGTGCATGACAGTATATGATAGTTAAGTAATTACATTTAGTTTTTTCAGAGGATGCATAACAATCAATGGAAGACCCTGAGCAGGAAAAGGCAGCCAGATGACATGGAGGAGTGCAGAGATTAACAGCCATATGCAGATGGCCAAAAAAGTGAAATCTCACAAAGCCGGGTTAATCACCTGGTGTTTGACTTCATCATAGAGGATGTGCAACCCTTTTGACTAGTGAAGTTGTCTTCAATCCGCAAGCTAGTAGAAGGAATCAGTTGTGGGAGAACAGTCATGTGGAGAAAGACTTTGATGCGACGAATTGAAAGGGATTTTGAGTCTAATGAAAGAAACTCTCTCCACCAAACTCCAGATTGTAAAGTCAGTCTGCACCACAGCAGACATCTGGTTTGCCCATAACAGAAGCTTCTTCGGCATGACATGCCACTGGATCAGGGAGGACACCTTGGAGAGGGAGTCGGCTGCTTTGGCTTGTGCGAGACTGAGAAGACGTCATCCCTACGATGTGACTGCTGCCACGTTAAGTGAAATACATGGAGACTGTAAAATTCAGCACAAAGTGAGGGCCACAGTGACAGACAATAGAAGCATCTTTGTAAAGGCATTCCGGAAAGTTCCGTGGAAATACTGCAGCGCAAGATGAGACTGATGATGGAATGAGGTTTGATAATGTGGGTGCAATTCTTGAGGAGGTTGAGCAAGAACTGAACTTTTTACTCCCTCCACATGACCGTTGTGTGGCACACACCCTCAACCTCATCGCCACCAATGAGGTGGACAAAGTTGCATCCCAAGGTCCATCACAAAATTGTGCAGAAGTGCAATGTCAAAATGTTCCAGCATTTGGAACAAAGTACACAGGTCCACAATAGCTTCAGAGGCAATAGAGGACATTGCAAGCATGAAAGTAACTATATCATGTGTGAAGATGGAGCTCAGATTATCGTGCAGATTATCTCCAAACTCATAGCCCTCGCAGATCTGTGAAGACCTGGTTGTGAGCAGCAAAGTACATCGCAGCTTCTATGGAGAACACACACTCCGAAAATGTTGATGATGGAGCACAGAACGAGTCAGAAGACAATGTTTTTGTGTTTGGAGGTGCTACAGCAAGGCCAGTGGCACTTTTATTTTTTTACATTTTTATTTTTATTTCACCTTTATTTAGCCAAGTAGGAAGAGTTGAGAACAAGTTCTCATTTACAACTGCGACCTGTCCAAGATAAAGCAAAGCAGTTCAACACATATAACAACACAGAGTTACACATGGAGTAAAACAAACATACAGTCAAAAATACAGTAGAAAAATAAGTTTATATACAATGTGAGCAAATGAGGTGAGATAAGGGAGGTAAAGGCAATAAATAGGCCATGGTGGCGAAGTAAATAAAATATAGCAATTAAAACACTGGAATGGTAGATTTGACAGTAGATGAGTGTGCAAAGTAGAAATACTGGGGTGCAAATGAGCAAAATAAATAAATAAATACAGTAGGGGAAGCGGTAGTTGTTTTGGCTATTTATAGATGGGCTATGTTCAGGTGCAGTGATCTGTGAGCTGCTCTGACAGCTGGTGCTTAAAGCTAGTGAGGGAGATAAATGTTTCCAGTTTCAGAGATTTTTGTAGTTCGTTCCAGTCATTGGCAGCAGAGAACTGGAAGGAGAGGCGGCCAAAGGAGGACTTGGCTTTGGGGGTGACAAGTGAGATACCCGTGCTACGGGTGGGTGCAGCTATGGTGACCCGCAAGCAGAGATAAGGCACTGCAGAGGATGAGGTGAGGAAGTACCTCGAAGACATAGACAAGTCTGTGGACTCCTTGAAATCGTTCCCCACAGTCCGGAACTTGTTTCTGAAGTACAACACCACACTGCCATCCATTGCCCCAGTTGAGTACCTTTTCAGCTATGTTGGAAAGCTGTTAACCCCTCATTGAAACAGGATGTCTGATGCTCATCTAGAGCATGTCCTATTGCTGCGATACAACAGCAATTCCTGCCTTCAATCATCTGAGTAGGCTTCAGAATAGGCCTACTGTAATCAAATGTCTGATATGTGGGGTTACTGCATCTAGCTGCCCTTTTTTTGTGTAAACTTTAAAAAACGACTTGGTGGACTAAATGTGTGATTACATTGTGCATGTTGTAAAAAAAACATCTTCATATTTCTATTTCTCATTTAGGTCATTTAGCAGACACTCTTATCCATACTGACTTACAGTAGTTAATGCACACATCTTCATACTTTTTTGTACTGGTATCCCGTGGGTGTTTAGCACCATCCATGTCGCTGTGTTACTTAAGCCCTTACTTATACCTGGTTTTAACACGCATCTTTTGTCCTGCACATTGCATTTGCGCCCACATTTTTAGACAGGTGTACATGATTAAAATATGCATTGTAGTCTGACTGTGATCAGATCTTATAGGTGTAAACGGACAAGATCAGGATGAAGGACACATGTTAGAGGCAGGTGTACAGGGCTTAAATACATTTTTGTCACAATGTCTTGCGATGTGTTCTAATGTGGCTCTGCTTAGTGGCTCAAACATCCTGCAATAAATGTTGTTAAGTATGGCAATCATCTATTTTTTCTTCTTAAGTGTTTTACGTGTGAAGTAACTAAAAGTAATCCGATTACGTTACTGAGTTTAGGTAATCCAAAAGTTACGGCACTGATTACAATTTTAGACAGGTAACAAGTAACTGTAACGGATTACATTTAAAAAGTAACCTACCCAACCCTGTGTGTGTGCGTGCGAGTGTGTGTGTGTGTGTTAGCGAGTGAGATAGATAGATTGAGAGAGAAGTAGAGTGGTATGCGTACCACTGAAATAATCAACTCGAACTGGCTTGCTGGTATGTTTCTCATTACTTGACAGCTATAGACGCTTAGACTGGAGTACTTCAGATGAATTTCCCTCATGTTGAAGGCCTTAACATTTGAAGGGGTTGATGGGGTTAAGAATTAAAAAAAATGGGAAAAAAAGAACTCCCGCTGCTTAGTCTGAAATGTAGACTGTCTATCATTTCCCTTTGATTGGGTCCCTTTTGGACATGTTTTTAAACCTCTGACGTGTTATTAATAAAACAAACTCTAATAGAAATATCATTCCGCTTATTTTTCAATCAGGCACAGCATCGTGGCAATCTGCAAAGCGTGACTTTAATTAAAGATTGATGGCTAGGCCATTCATCTGAGGCGCTGTTGATCCAGTAATTAAAATGACAAAAAAAGATTTATTTATAGAAATCTGGTTGAACTTGTTTCATTTCCTTGTCAGTATGTCTGATTTTCTGTCTTTTAATGAAGGAAGTAAGTACATGTATTTTTTCCCCTTTTCTACTCAATCAATATAGAACATCAACATAAGCAATGATTCATATTCCATTTGTGCAATGTACAAAAGCAAGCCTTTCACTTCTTCTGGCAAAGAGGAGTGAGGAGGGATTGAGTTTCCCATCCAAAAGTCCAATGGGATGCCTTTTCTCACAATAATGCCTTTTCTCAATCAAACTTTTCAAAGAAAAGTTAAGTTTCAATGACCTTAGTTCATCAGTAATCAGAAAGTGAATGAAATACAAACAAAATAGCTTTGCATTTTTATTTTGGTAAGTAATTATGTAGTCTCTCGGAGTTCGACAAGGGCTCTAATGAGTTCTCAGAGGACCCCTGTTTTATTTGTTTGTTTGTTATTTTTAAGCTTGATTAAGTCCCCTTGTATTTAGTTAGCACAATGAAACCAGCCGGGATGCAGTGTAAGCTTAACTCAGTACAGTTCATTCACGGCTATCGAGAAGCAAGCCTTCCGGCCTCCTATTCTGACATATTATCACCTTTATTGTTATGGCTTTGCCTCGTGCTAATCCTGATGATGCTGGCTGTGTTTACTCTATTTGTATTCTACAATGGCGATATCTGGGAAGCATCTCGATGTTACTACACCATGGTATTTCTTAATATACTTAAAACTGTCTTTAGCAAGATGGCGCCGACAGAGATGGTCATCTCGCATCAGGTCCAACTCAAGTATAATCGAATTATCTATGATTATATTCACAGCTGTGTATTTCCCCCTGCAAGCAGATCCCTCGTCGGCCCTGAAAGAACTTCACTGGAATCTATGTAAACTGGAAACCATACATCCTGAGGCTGCATTTATTGTAGCTGGGGATTTCCTAAATTCTATCAGCATATCGAATACACATGCACGACAAGAGCTGGTAGCTGTCTGGATCATTGCTACTCGAACTTCCGCGACGCATACAAAGCCCTTCCCCGCCCTTCGGAAAATCTGACCATGACTCCATTTTTTGCTCCTAGCCTATAGACAGAAACTAAAACAGGAAACGCCCATGCTAAGGTCAATACAATGCTAGTCTGACCAATCGGATTCCACGCTTCAAGATTGATTCGATCAGATGGACTGGGATATGTTCCGGATAGCCTCAGACAACAACATTGATGTATACGCTGACTCAGTGAGCGAGTTTATTAGTAAACTCGCTTGGAGATGTCGTACCCTCTGCGACCATTCCCTAACCAGAAACAGTGGATTGATGGCAGAATTTGCGTGAAACTGTAAGCTCGAACCATCGCTTTTAATCATGGCAAGGCGACCAGAAACACGACTGAATACAAACAGTGCAGCTATTCCTTCCACAAGGCAATCAAACAAGCAAAGCGTTAGTATAAAAACAAAGTAGAGTCGCAATTCACCGGCTCAAACAAGAGACGTATGTTATGTGGCAGGGTCTACAGTCAATCATGGATTACAAAAAGAAAACCAGCCCTATCGCGGACACCGACGTCTTGCTCCCAGTCAAATTAAACAACTTCTTTGCTCGCTTTGAGGACAATACAGTGCCGCTGACACGGGCCGCTACCAAAGCCTGTGGGCTCTCCTTCTTCGTGGCCAACATGAGTAAAACATTTAAACGTGTAAACCCTTGCAAGGCTGCCGGCCCAGACAGCATCCCTAGCCATGTCCTCAGAGCAGCCGCAGACCAGCTGGCTGGCTAGTCTACGGACATATTCAACCAATCCCTATCCCAGTCTGTTATCCCCACATGCTTCAAGATTGCCACCATTGTTCCTGTTACCCAGAAAGCTAAGGTAACTGAACTAAATGACTATCACCCATTGCACTCACTTCTGTCACCATGAAGTGCTTGAGAGACTAGTCAAGGACCGTATCACCTCCAACCTACCTGATACCCTAGACCGACTCCAATTTGCTTACCGCCCTAATAGGTCCACTGACAATGCAATCGCCATCACACTGCACACTGCCCTATCCCATATGGACAAGAGGAATACCTATGTAAGAATGCTTTTCATTGACTAAAGCTCAGCATTTAATACCATAGTACCCTCCAAACTTATCATTAAGCTCGAGACCCTGGGTCTCAACCCTGCCCTGTGCAACTGGTTCCTGGACTTTCTGACGGGCCGCCCCCAGGTGGTGAAGGTAGGAAACAACATCTCCACCCCGCTGATCCTCAACACTGGGAGACCTACAGTGGTAGGCCTGGTTACCAACAACGATGAGACAGCCTACAGGGAGTGTGGTGTCAGGAAAATAACCTCTCACTCAACGTCAGCAAAACAAAGGAGATGATCGTGGACTTCAGGAAACAGCAGAGGGAGCACCCCCCCATCCACATCGACATGACAGTAGTGGAGAAGGTGGAACGTTTTAAGTTCCTCGGCGTACACGTCATGGACAAACTGAAATGGTCCACCCACACAGACAGCGTTGTGAAGAAGGCACAACATCGCCTCTTCAACCTCAGGAGGCTGAAGAAATTTGGCTTGTCGTCTAAAACACTCACAAACCTTTACAGATGCGCAAACGAGAGCATCCTGTCGGGCTGTATCACCGCCTGGTACGGCAATTGCACCGCCCTCAAGGCTCTCCAGAGGGAACAACCCATCACCGGGGCAAACTACCTGCCCTCCAGGACACCTACAGCACCTGATGTCAGAGGAAGGGCAAAAAGATCATCAAGGACAACAACCACCCAAGCCACTGCCTGTTCACCCCGTTATCATCCAGAAGGTGAGGTCAGTACAGGTGCATCAAAGTTGGGACCGAGAGGTTGATAAACAGCTTCTATCTCAAGGCCATCAGACTGTTAAACGGCCATCACTAACATAGAGACGCTGCTGCCAACATAGAGACTCAAATCTCTGGCCACTAAAATAAACTCACTTAATAAAGATATCACTAGTCACTTTAAATAATGCCACTTTAACAATGTTTACATGTCCTACATTACTCATCTCATATGTAAATACTGTATTCTACACCATCTACTGCATCTGGCTTATGCCGCACGACCATCGCTCATCCATATATTTCTATGTACATATTCTTATTCATCCCTTTACATTTGTGTGTATTTGTGTGTATAAGGTAGTTGTTGTGAATTTGTTAGATTACATGTTAGGTTTTACTGCACAGTCGGAACTAGAAGCACAAGCATTTCGCTACACTCACATTAACATCTGCTAACCATGTGTATGTGACCAATAACATTTGATTTGATTTGACTTTTGACCTCTTTTTTTCAGACAAATGGTTTAGGACAAAATGGTGGAGATATGTCTGAATCTCATCATTGGCCTTTGGTCAAACGTGAAGGTCATAATAACCTCGGACTTCTCCTGACATTTTCAAAAGTCTGTCCTATTTTCTGATTCAGGGATACAGAGTTGTTAGAATAGAAAGTGTTGTGTAGTTCATTCGTAAGGCAAACTTCGGACTAACCACATTTTTTTCAACAACAACCATTGTTGATT
Source organism: Oncorhynchus tshawytscha (assembly GCF_018296145.1). Lineage (NCBI taxonomy): Eukaryota > Metazoa > Chordata > Actinopteri > Salmoniformes > Salmonidae > Oncorhynchus > Oncorhynchus tshawytscha. The sequence continues at coordinate 59,955,111 of NC_056440.1, forward strand.
CTCTACCGCGTATAAAACAATGACTCAGTTGAAGAAAGATCTAGACGTGGTGGATTAATGACACTTATGTTCCATCTGTAAATTCCCAACTGGCTGTGTAAATACCTTTATACCACCCACATCGACCGATAGTTACGTGGCCACAGTCCCACTACCTTGCCCTCCAGTAAAGTGTATTTACCATGAGAGAACTGTAGAAATGGGCTTTGGCACAAGGTCCAAGCCAACGAAGAAGAATAAGGATGTAAAAAGATGTATTAAATGATTATAACGACTGATGATATTACCTTTTAAAAAACAAAAAAAGACTTCAACAGCATAATGGTCAAATGGCCTGTGAAGATGACAGACTTATTAAAAGAGAAAGAATTGAGTAATTCCAGTACATTTATCAGTCTGCACATCACACCTTCACACACGGTGACTATATACAGTAAATGTTGCTGATCCCAATGATGTCATTTTTAAAAATCCGATTAAGACTCTGGCTCTCAGGAGTGGGAGTTCATTTCAAGAATGACTTGGCAACAAAGAGGGGGAAAAGCTAGATGGATTTAAAAAAAATATTTTTATATTAAAATTAGTTCAATGTAACTGGCCAGGTTTTCACTGAAAATGCATGGAAAATGACATCTCAGGCACACCACTTATCCCCCTGAAGTGATAAATACGTCACGCATCTTATGACGGATTCTTTTATGAAGTGGACCTACGATAAGATTCAGGTATTCATATTTTCAATCATGTTAATGTGAGGAGATAAACCAGCGCATGCAGTGTATGTTCAGGCCAACAGGCTGCCCCATTTCTCAATGTCGCAGGGTGAATGAATGGAGTTGTTTCAGAAGTGTAGACATCAGGTAAGTGCCAGGGTAATGGCATGCACAGATAATAGTGCTAAGGGGGTTGTGTGGGCTGAGTGGGGACTGGATAGCGTGAAGACACTTTTGGCTCGTTCTTTTCCACTATCTACCAGCCATTTCTCCTTATAATTGGGTGATAGAAATCAGAGTTGACTTTGTCTTACTTTTTCATTGTTGAATGAGTAATAAACAACGTGTGTGTGTGTGTGTGGGGGGGGCTGATTCACTGAATCCCTGAGAGTTTAAATTCACTATGGGAGAAGTTGATTTATGATAGGATCACATTTCCCGTAATGAAGTTTCCATTAAATGATTTTAGGTGGTAAGGGTAGAAGTCGGACTGAGTACCTGCAAGGTCATTTAGTGTGCTTGTAGTATGCCATTTCAAACTGAGTTGATCAACAACAGCCAGTATGTGGAAAAGTCAAGCAAAGGTCCAGGTGACAAAGTGTCGTACAGATGAGTGACGAGAGAGAAGGCTGGGTAACTGCAGTCTGTGGGTCTCTAACAGAGCAGAGCTACAGCCAGATAGAGAGTCCCACACAGACAGAGGAAGAGAGAGAACTGAAGAGAATGAGACAGAGAGGGAGTCAGGGAGTTCAGTATTTTCTTCTCACAAGTTACGACTGTGTCTCCTCTCCCTGTTTTTACTGGTCCCCTAGTAGAGACACTGGCAGCTGTGTGACATAAACAACAGAACCTACCCCACCGCCTCCACCTCCTCGCCCCAACGCCCGCCCAACCCAAACTCTGCAGGCGCTAGCTGCCGGGTGCAGATGTGTGCCTCTGTCACCTGAGCCTCGTAATGCCAGCTCGTTCCCTTCCTCCATGTGGCCCCTCGGACCAGGCTGGCGTCTGCTGCTGAGATGGAGATGACTCTCCTGGTGAGTGCCTGGCTCTGTCCCTGGCTCTGTTCACTGTCCTCCGATCCAGCACAACGTGACGACTCCACCACTACAGTCATCATGGGCTCAATAACCACCACACAGCCTAGGAGATAGGAGATAATCTAGGAGATACTTTCACATAACTGGATACAAATAATGAATTAAAATGAAAGGTTTTTAATAAACTTGGTATTTAGATGATATGTTTGCGGTTAGTCATTGTCAGTGATAGCGACTATTTGCATGCCCTTGTGAAGTAGTTCATTTTAACTTCCCCATGTAGATGGTTATTGAAGACATCTTTCAGAGTTCTTGACATAGCCTACCAAATAACATTTTCTTACCAAACCCTGCACCACAACTTCTAGCAGACACCACTATTGTGTGGTCATTAAATATGAAAAATAGACTGTTACTAATCTGCATAGCCTCAGAGAGAAATATTACCTTGTCCTGGTCCTCTGAGAGACATTTCCTGAGTGAATTAGACACCATAATTGTTGTAGTTGCGTAGAAACCTTGCCATTTCTAAATTATTGTTCAAAATCCTCATCAGTCAATATTATGACACAATTAATAATTCTAGTCTGTTTTCCCTTAAAAAAATCAATGATGCCCGCCACAACGTTTGAGCATTTTTTAGCTTTTATTTGTCCTCTAAAACTGTCTTTTGCTAAATGATACTGACCCTTTGAATCTTTTAACAACGCAATCAATAAAGCATGTTCATGTGCAGCTTGCAGAACCATCAGTTTGGGACTTTTGAAAAAATATGCCCGCGGCTGCAGCTTGCTAAGTGCAGAGCGCTAGCACTAAATCTTGGGAGTTAAAGTTTTACTGGGGCGTTATGGGTAAAAATGCCTTGTCAGCCATCTGCCACATTCTCTCCCGACATCCATATTTCCACCACTGCAAAACTCCTGAGAGAGAGCACAGCACTGCCACCATGGGCCACCCGCCACAATTACAGGGCCAGAGAACTGTGGAATCTTGCAGACACTGACACAGAGAGCGAGAGAGAGAGAGAGAGAGAGAGAGAGAGAGAGAGAGAGAGAGAACGAGAACGGGGGGCAGACATCTACTCATTTTCCCAAGTCGTTAATGAATAGCGGTGGTGACCCCGTCAGCATGACAAGACTGGCAGTTTAATGTATTACAAACCAGGAAAAGAAAACTCCAATATATAAATAAATAAAGCGGCACTAGGAGCCCACTTCCACAGGCCTCAGTAAATGCTAATCATGGCTGATTAACCAGGCCATAATTCCACTGATCCAAAAAGGTTAGCCAGTCAATTGTGCAAAATTAGCTCTTTCTCACGTGTCCCTTCACATTTACGAACGGCAAGCAGAACGAATATAAAGCCTGACTCAAAGTAATACCTCCCTGGCTGGATCTTGGCACATTTCTCTGGTACATTTATGAAATGTACCAGAGAATTGAGACATACAGCACATCTTATGTTCTCTCTTGTCCTTTGTTTCTCCCCCTCTCATCTGTAAGAGCTGGCTGTCTTCCAAATCGAACTAAAAACATGTTTTTTTCTGATCAAAAACACTCACATGTTACGGCCTTGATAGGCATGAGTCTCTTTTGAACACACACGGATAGCGCCATAGTTATTGAGCCTTTGAAATCACATGAGTGAAGCCCTCAGCTGAATTTGTATTCTTCATTAGTAATCAAATTGAAATGTGTCTCCCTCTACAGTGATGTTGTTGTATAAAACAACGCAGTGCCTTATTAAAATAGTATTATAGTAATGATGCCATATTTACAACAAAAAAATGATAACACCTTTGATATTGCCATCTTCAATAAGCTGAATTACACAAGTTCACTTCAAATAGCGTCATTGTTGTTGTAATGCTTTATGATAGTTTCACTGATCTCAGGCCAGAACCACTGCTCAGTACTATTCCCATTGTCCTCAGTTAAAGTATACATCCCCTGGGCCTGATGTTACATTGGGGGGGCCGGCTGCTAGCTTGGACTCACCACTGAGATATGGGCTCAGGAGGGCTGTGTTTGTCCATAAATTCGACTGAGGGAAACAGAGGCACCTTGTACATGTACTACGACTATCAGGGTCTGCAGCTAACGCCAGTCACTGTCGACAAAACATGCATGCCTCTCGCCTGTACAGGAAAGAATTAGTGAGCTAAGCACTCGTAAATCACCTGGCCTGTAGATTTCTCTTCCTGTAGCTGAGAGGGGAAAAACAGGGAGGGGGAGTTCACCGTGTGGTGGGACAGGACGGGATGGGAGGCGGAGTAGGGGGGAGAGAAAGAGAACAGGCACAGACACATGTCATCAGTGGGCACTAGTAAATCTTCACAGGGTGATCGAGTGCAAGAACATTGTGCCGTTAGGAGTCTGAGGAAGAAAAAATGAGAAGTTCATCTGGTGTTTATCTAAGCACTGTGGAAGATAAAAGAGATATTCTTTCCCATTAGTGGACCAAGTGTTTAATTTCTACAATCGGAAACAGACAGGAATCATAAATCCTATTATGCCATTCTTAAAAGGACACTTGATATCTGCTAAACAACCAAGGTATTAATTGATATCACAATACCTCAGGCTACATGGCAATGCTAAGCAACTGCAAATGATGTTCTAGGTCCCTAGTTCAGTTTGTGAAATGTGATGCAACTGTAATGTAAGGACTATTCACGACTGTCAACTGTCAATTACAGTATATGAAATGATCTTGTTATGAAATTATCCGTCTCGATAAAATGATCATTTTAAGTCAAACCTGTTTATTTTCTAAACACTGGCTTCTTTCTAAGAATGATTGAGCTGCTTCCTGACGGGAGCATTATTGTTTCATAAGCTACTTCTTATCAAAGTGCAAGTCTCTATTACTTTTACTAACGGCAGAAAAAGACAACAAAGTTGTGTATTCTTAACTTCACCTTTACATGCTGTTGTCTGTGGTTGAGTTTAGTGGTAAGCTGGTGCAGGACTCTCCCTTGGGTGACATTACCCACGCCCAAAATAAAGACATAGCTTCACACTTACCCTCCATTAGGGAAACAGGGCAAACATGTGGATGTTTAGAGCCAAGATGAAAGTGGATTCAAAGGGGAGGGCTTTTAAAACTGACCAAAAACACTAACATATGGGTGCTTTGACAGATTCCTGGACTCAGTTCAATGCACAAACGTTTAGTCTTGTTTTGCGGGTTACTTTTTCCATAATACATCAGACTCAACTGCATTGAAATAAGTTATTATCCTTTTATGGCTAACATAAAATGTGTGTACGTGCATCTTACATCAATTGAAGTTCTACCTCCCTGCTTTTGACTTGGATGTGAGGTCTCTAAACCCAAACCTGTTCTGTTCGTATGGGAGAGTGGGATAGACAAGCTTCCTCGCTGGCTCCACCCATCCTGTCTAACGTCTTACATTGGTTGTGCACCCCACCAGCTTTGCAACAGTCAAACAAACACTGAAGCTTGTCTGTGTTCTGTGAGCAGAATTAGTAAAAGCTTGTTCACTTCCCATGTCTGTTATGTGCTCATGCAGCTGACACACCGCAGCAGTTACATTTTGATGTGTATATATATTTTTACAGGGCTGTTGTTATTAACACGGCGTTGGTTCTAGTCTCAGAGCGCTGTTCTGTTTCAGAGTTGAGCTGACAGAATGCTCTCCAGTCAACTGAGGGCTGCTAAGGAATGGGATGGGGGATGTTGTCACGGCTTCTTGTCATGTGTCCGATAATTAAAAATCTGATTTATTGACATGCATCAACAATCGCAGTGGGGCTTGCTTCTCTGTGATGTTCATCCTTCCCCTGGCTAAATTTACTTGATGAAAAAAAAGAAAAGAAATTAATGATGAAAAAAAGAGGCCCTCGTTTTTTCACCCCCTGTCACCCCTCCCATCCAACCCCCCTCGGCTGGTCTGTCACTCAGCTGCCGTGGCAACCAGAGCAGACAGCAAACAGAAGCCCTAGCCAGCCAAGCCCCACTTCAGTTTATTCTAATATTTATTGCCACCCAGAAAAGGAACATGATACAGCGGAAGGGAGTGTGTGCGAATGCTGGGAGTGGTGGGATTCCTCCTAACACCAGCTTGTACTGAAACCCACGGGCGCACAGACTGGGAGGATGCATTTACAAGATCAACTGTTTGTATAATCATTTGTATGTAATCCTAATAAAAAAGACATGTTAATCAAAACCTGAAAGGATAGAGATCCAAGACTATTACTGTCACATCTGGGTTGTTCATTTTGGACCTGTGACCATTTCTGTTGTACTTTTCCACTCACATCTGCCACAGAGTAGAGCAGTAGATATCTCTCTGCAAGTCTATTAAAGTTGCTTGAGTGAATATAAAGTTTGCACCCACTGTGATATCTGTGAGGCTGGGTGTTATGTGGCACAGGGCAATGCTGTTCCGGTGTTTCTCTCGCGTCTCGGTCTTTTTCTCTCATTGGGCAGGCCTGAGACAGCCTTAAGCCAGCTGTCAGCGCATCACGCTGTACAGGTCCAGCCTGCTGATGGGCTGTGGTGCTGAGGCCTGGGCTGATGACACCTTCATGCCCCAGCCAGGCAGTCTGATCCAGACAGGCGTCAGAAAACACTCAGTCCCCCTCAGCGTTCGCAACACACAACACATACACGGCATACAAAGGCAAATATAACAGCAGACCGTGGACAAGCACACACACAGGCAAACACCCACCATTACGTGCTTATTGCTGTCCATCGATGTTAATGTTGAAGATCCAGCCTATTTTGATTAGACTGTGTCTTATGTGAGGTCAGCGAAGACTGTACAACACAAAATACACTCTGTTTCAACAGCAAAACATGGCGCTTAGTTAGTTTGACAACTAAACCCCCTCTGGTTCATATTCAATCATCAAAAACACGTCCTCTGTTTGTTACCCCCAGTGTTGAACAGATAAATTCACACTGCATCAAAAGAACAAGCACAACCCAACTGCTAACAATCAAGCACAGCTCAAAATGCTGAATGTCTTGCCAGGCCCCTGAAGGATAGAGCTGCTGATGTTTGGCTGATGGACTTTGGCTCGGGACTCTAACGCTTTTTAACTGTCTCTCCAAGGGACTGAGACTGTGATTGTGCTGTTCGTGTTTGTGTGTTTGGGTCTGCGTACAGAGTTGCGTGTGTGTGTGTCTCTTTTAAAGACAACCTTGTGATGTCAGTGTGTCTTACAAACACACAAATCCCTGTGGCAGTCACACTCTCCTCCCTCTTGGAAGCCACCAGATGATGACTGCTTTGGGCCCTCTGTCTCCGTATCGCTTTCACATTCTCTCCCACTCCTCCCCCTCTGTATCTTTCGCTCTATATCCCTCATCTCCCTCTCATTTCTCTCTCTTCCTCACTCCCTCTTTCTTTCTCTCTTTGCCTCTCGTCCTCTGTGAGTGTTGCGGCCCTCCCCTCTCTCTCCCATACGGTGTCCAGCTGATGAGCCTGATTCGTTTTGGGATGCAGCCAAAGACAGGGAGCGGAGAGGCACCCCAAGGCGTGGAGCTGAATTGTCCTCGGCAGATACGAGGAGATTACCCTGCTGGGGCTGTAACACTGGCCTGTTTTTATGTCTCACAAAGCCTCTGGCTTAAGCTACTCATACCTAGAACGAGAAAAAAAACCACTGCTTTTTTTCACAGCCAAAACAACTAAGCTGAAGACCGTTAACCATTACAGTGTGTTGCCTTGACATCTGAAGGCTGGACTTTTTCAAACCTGTCCCCTCCCATGATGCATTACGCTTGTTTCATCGTGACTGTTATTCCTATGTTTCAGAGACTGAGAATTTGCATCAATTCTAGTGTGATTTGATTTCACTTGGAGTGTTCAAGTGTCTAAATAGTGTCTCCAAATCTATTCTCAAGACAGAAGATACTGAGAGACATTATTGCACAAGTCACTCCAATATACATTCGGAAAGTATTCAGACCCTTTGAAATTGACAAATTTTGTGACTTTAACAGCCTTATTCAAAAATGTATTAAATCATTTTTTCCCCCTTTTCAAACTACACACAATACCCCATAATGACAAAGAAAAAGCAGGTTTTTATATTTTTGGGAACTGTATTAAAAATAAAAACACTGAAATATTACATTTACATGTATTCAGACCCTTTACTCAGTACTTTGTTAAAGCACCGTTGGCAGCGATTACAGCCTTGATGCTTCTTGGGTTTGACGCTACAAGCTTGGCACACATGTACTTGGGGAGTTTCTCCCATTCTTCTCTGCAGATCCTCTCAAGCTCTTTCAGGTTGGATGGCGAGCATCGCTCCACAGATATTTTCAATTCTCTACAGAGAAGTTAGATCGGATTCCGGGCTCTGGCTGGGCCACTCAAGGACATCCAGAGACTTGTACCGAAGCCACTACTGCGTTGTCTTGTCTATGTGTTTAGGGTCGTTGTTCTTTTGGAAGGTGAATTTTTTACCCCAACCTGAGGTCCTGAGTGCTCTGGAGCAGGTTTTCATCAAGGATCTCTCTGTACTTTGCTCCATTCATCTTTCCCTCGATCCTGATTAGTCTCCCAGTCTCTGCCACTGAAAAATACCCCCACAGCATGATACTGCCACCACCATGCTTCACCGTAGGGATGGTGCCAGGTTTTCTCCAGATGTGACACTTGGCATTGAGGCCAAAGAGTTTTATCTTGGTTTCATCAGACCAGAGAATCTTGTTTCTCATGGTCTGAGAGTCCTTTAGGTACCTTTTGGCAAACTCCAAGCAGGCTGTCATGTGCCTTTAACTAAGGAGTGGCTTCTGTCTGGCCATTCTACCATAAAGGTCTGATTGGTGGAGTGCTGCAGACATGGTTGTCCTTCTGGAAGGTTCTCTCATTTCCACATAGTAACTCTGGAACTCTGTCAGAGTGACCATTGGTTTCTTTCTCACCTCCCTGGCCAAGGCCCTTCTCCCCTGATTGCTCAGTTTGGCTGTACGTCCAGCTCTAGGAAGAGTCTTGGTGGTTCCAAACTTCTTCCATTTAAGAATGATGGAGGCCACTGTGTGTTTGGTACCCTTCCCCAGATCTGTGCCTCGACACAATCTTGTCTCGGAGCTCTACAGACAATTCCTTTGATCTCATGCTCTGACATGCACTGTCAACTGTGGGACCTTATATAAACAGGTGGGTTCCTTTCCAAATCATGTCCAATCAATTTAATTTACCACAGGTGGACTCCAATCAAGTTGTACAATGATGATCAATGGCAACAGGATGCACCTGAGCTCAATTTCGTGTCTCATAGCAAAGTGTCTGAATACTTATGTAAATAAGGTATTTAAAAAATATATTTGTATAAATTAGAATTCTAAAAACCTGTTTTCACTTCATCATTATGGGGTATTGTGTGTAGATTGATGAGGACATGTTTTATTTAATCACTTTTAGATTAAGACTTTTAACGTAACAAAATGTGGAAAGGGGAAGGGGTCTGAATACTTTCCGAAGGCACTGTACAACTTGCTTTCTGTTTTGTGTTTGTCAACAGAGAGGCTTTAATTTGCCACTTTGTGAAGATGTTCCGTTTTCAATCTATACGAAGAACATGATTGGCTAACTCCTCAGCAACAGAATGGAAACAAGCACATCACTAACCTCTGTTCACTTTTAATGGTCTCTTCCTGGTTTTATTTTACACAGGAGAGGCTCCAAACAGTCTCCTCAGCATTTCCATCTCTCCGTCTGCTATTACTCCTACCTGTTTTATTCCCCTTTAACTGTGTTCGCTAAAGTCGTTAACTGATTAAGCGGTTTAATTAGACCCAGTTGTGTAGTGGTGCAGACTCTGAAGCGAAGATAGAGGAAGACGGAAGAATACATTTTAGAATGTCAGATCCTTCAGTTGCTCCTGTTTTGTTATGCCACTCCTTTTGTGGTACCACTCTTGAGAGCACGTCAACGTCTATCTAAACACTGATGCAACGGTCTCAATGCTCTGTCCCAAGCGGATAAATAGAGTGGCCGGATCTCAAAGTAAGGAAGGCAGATCCAACCTTCGAAGTAAACAAAACAACTAACTGGGAGGATATTGGGGTGGAAATGATTTTTAATGACCTCACTGACTGAGCCACTGCAGCCACCGCTGTTGGGTCTCTCACACCTCCTGCGGGAGTCTTTGGATGGGCGATAAGATGGGATTATAGGTGAGATGTCCAAGCTGGTCCGTGAAGCCAGGGACTGGATTACGCACATAAATCCCCCCATCCGCTACTCAGCAGGGGTAGCAAATAACCAACACAATCGCCCTTCCTAGCCTTCCCCCTTTCCCTCTCTGCTGTGTGCGGCTCTGGATTCAAACTGCTTGTCCTCCGTATGAACGTATATCTCTGTAGAGCAGGACTGGTACATACTGTATGGGTACTGCAGGGCTATTCTGTTTACTGATACAGTCCCCTGAATCTCTGTCAATGAAAGACACAGACCGTTTCTCATCCTTAGGCCACCCATGTGGGCTTGTGCTATTACATTACATCCCTTTCCCACCACCACACACACACACACTCAAACGCACACATACACACACATACAGTAGGCTATATAGAAAACAGCATGGCTGCACATACCTAATGTCGATTGAGCGTTGTTCAGCTTTGTTGTGAGAAAGGTTAGTGATGTTTTTGTTATCACGCTTGTCAACACGGCCCCTAGTGTCCTGTGTGATTACTCTACTTGAATGTCTGACTTCCTATCAGCCTCTCAACAATGTACCTGCCATAGCCTGGAGATATCTGCACATACGGGTCTCCCTTTATATACTGTACTGGGTGAGTGTGAGTTCATGCCTGTTTCTAGTGTGCATGGGGTTAGTATCAGGAGGTAGAGCCACAGAGTGGATGACAATGGCAGCTGATATACCCTTCGGCTTCCTAAGTGGGTGCAAGTCTGTGTCAGAGAGAACTGGGCGTGGTCATCTTACAATACTAAACACTAAAGATGACCCCTAGACGCCTTTATGAACAAACAAGTAATGAAGTACATATGCTTATAGAGTTTGGTCTAAGGGACAATAAAGAATATCAGGACTTCTACTAATTTGCCATCAAGGATAAATTAGTAGTTGTGGTAGATGTAGCAGTAGTAGTAGTAGTAGCAGTAAACTCAGGAAAAAAGAAACGTCCCTTTTTCAGGACCCTGTATTATTCCAAAGATATTTTGTAAAAATCAAAATAACTACACAGATCTTCATTGTAAAGGGTTTAAACACTGTTGCTCATGCTTGTTCAATGAACCATAAACAATTAATGAACATGCACCTGTGGAACGGTTGTTAAGACACTAACAGCTTACAGACGGTAGGCAATTAAGGTCACAGTTATGAAAACTTAGGACACTGAAGAGGTCTTTCTACTGACTCTAAAAAACACCAAAAGAAAGATGCCCAGGGTCCCTGCTCATCTGCGTGAATGTGCCTTAGGCATGCTGCAAGGAGGCATGAGGACTGCAGATGTGGCCAGGGCAATAAATTGCAATGTCCGTACTGTGAGATGCCTAATACAGCGCTACAGGGAGACAGGACGGACAGCAGATTGTCCTCGCAGTGGCAGACCACGTGTAACAACACCTGCACAGGATCGGCACATCTGAACATCACACCTGAGGGACAGGTACAGGATGGTAACAACTGCCCGAGTTACACCAGAAATGCACAATCGCTCCATCAGTGCTCAGACTGTACGCAATAGGCTGAGAGAGGCTGGACTGAGGGCTTGTAGGCCTGTTGTAAGCCAGGTCCTCACCAGACGTCACTGGCAACCACATCGCCTATGGGCACAAACCCACCGTCACTGGACCAGACAGGACTGACAAAAAGTGCTCTTCGCTGACGAGTTGCGGTTTTGTCTCACCAGGGGGTGATGGTTGGATTTGCGTTTATTGTCGAAGGAATGAGCGTTACACCGAGGCCTGTACTCTGGAGCGGGATCGATTTGGAGGTCGAGGGTCCGTCATGGTCTGGGGCGGTGTCACAGCATCATCGGACTGAGCTTATTGTCATTGCAGGCAATCTCAACGCTGTGCGTTACAGGGAAGACATCCTCCTCCCTCATGAGGCACTCTTCCTGCAGGCTCATCCTGACATGACCCTCCAGCATGACAATGCCACCAGCCATACTGCTCGTTCTGTGCATGATTTC